>NC_073272.2:56934166-57237196 GCF_029289425.2 Pan paniscus | reverse complement strand
TGTGGACTTTACCTTGTAATCATGTGAACCAATTCTCCCTAATAACCTCCCTTTCATATACATATACATCCTATTTGGCTCTGTCACTCTGGAACCCTGAATATAGCCTCTTCGTATCTCATATAGAAATAGAGGATAATAGTAGCATCAACAGCAAAGGTTTCCTGGGGCAGATTAGATGACACAGTCCAGATAAAGTGCTTAAGCAAATGCCTGGCAGAGTGAATGCTCAATAAGTATTAACTATTATTTTAAGCAGAGAAGTGAACGCAGCCACCAGACCACTGAATGCACTGAGAACCAGACTAAGGTTTTGGATGCCTCTCACACATTCCATTTCCTCCTGGTAGAAAGAACACAGAATGCACACAAGCAGAGTATATCAACAGAGAGAAGAATGACTCAGAATAAATGGTCATCTCTCAGAGAGCAAGACTGTGACCTCAGCCGATTAGTAGAAGCTGCTCTTCCTCAATAAGAACACTGATCTCTGTCAACTTAACAATGAGTTTTGCCTCCTGATATGCTCACTGAAAGCAAAGCAAAGGCCCATCCTAGTGCAGCAGATACCTAGGGGGAATGATGAAGGGATCATTGGTCACTTCCAACAGATTTCTCCTCTACACAGTGGCCTTCCTGCTGGCCTTTCATTCTGGTTCAGCATGTCAATGTATCTACACTGACACCAGTGCCTGATGTGTCATAGGTATTAAATAATCACTTACTAAATTAATAATTCATATTTCCTCTATGTGACAGTGTATTGCTAACATCCTGTGTAGAAGAGCATGGTTGGGAGGGAGACCACTAGGGAAGACAACTGCTATGGTAATATTAGTAACCATTTCGTAAGTATTATGCCCACTAAATCTCCAACTTTTCCCCAGATGGTTCTCTCCCACTCTGAACAATGGCTATTTAAACCTTTTCTACCCACCTTAAACCTCAATCTCACCTTTAGGTAGAAACTCAATTCCTTGCAATAAAACTTTCAAATATATCTGCAGACTAAGGATTCCAATCCCAGGATTACACATTTATGTTGGCTTACTGCATACTGTTTTCTTGCCTCTTTGCTCCTGATTAAGGTCTGAGTGGAGCCAGACCCTCTCAGTTCAAATCCTGGTTCTACCACTTACTTGCTGTTGCAAAGTAAAGGCGATTTACTTGTTTTCTGCCTTAATTTTCCCATCTGTGAAATGGAATTTAACACAGCTCACATAGCTACATATGCAAAAAAATGACATAATGACATGCAAATTATTTAGCATAGGACCTGGCAGAGAGAAAACAGTCAAACACATAGCTGCTAATAAAGAGAAAAAAATAGAGCAATTAGTTCACTTGTGTGAAGAGGTCAACAACTAGGACACAAGAGAGGGACAGGAAAATAGTTCTTGAAAATCTGCTTCAGAATACTACAGGTCTCAGTCTCATTCTCCTTCTTCATACAGCTGAATCAGGTGTGGGACCACATGTACCACAGCACAACACCAGAGATGCAGCACAGTATAAACTCACTTCACATTGAGCCAGACACAAAAAGCCACTTATTGTAGGGTTTCATTTCGCATTGGTTGGCCTTAGGCATTAGACAGAGAAGCTAACCATTAAACTGGATCGTGAGGAGGTGAGAAGTGCAAAAGAGACCAGAGCTAATATGCTAAGATCCATATAAGAAACTAAGATGACTATTGCTGATATGAAACTATCCATAAGGTGCAGGGAAGTGTGTATGGTGTGATATTATTTGTGCAAAAATAAAAACTAAAGTTGAAAAAGGACACTTATACATAATTAAATGTAAATGTATGAAGTGTCTCTGGAAGGGTACATAAGAAACCATTAATAGGAGTTGCCTCCTAGAAGAAGAAATGGGTTGCTAGGAACAGATGTGTGAGAGCAATTTAGTTTTATTATATTTTCATTCTTATGGCATGGGCATACAGGACATTTTTGGCAAAGAGGTTTTAATTTAAAATTAAATTAAACTAAAAAATCCTATTTCTTTTGGGAGAATCCAGGGAAATATAAGGATATATTCAATGCCAGTTACTGTACAAAGCCCATGATTGAGGATAGGTAGTAGGTGATGTGTTAGAAAAGTAAGAAATAAAAGACACTCCTCTGCTTGAGGGAAGGATTCTGTCTTAAGATCTTGGAAAGGTAATGGCCCAGATGATGACCTTCTTTGATGCTTCTCTTCAGAACAAAAGGCAGTACTATGAGAAAACCCTAGTCCAAGGGCTCAAGAATTACGTTCGGGAGTACCTGAAGCACCTGGAGACGGAAACTGCAGTGGACTAATGAGGCCAGGATCTTGACATTGAGTGACTGCCTCCAGGAATGGGGTTGGGATGAGAAGTGACAAAAAGGCATTTCTGTAAAATATGGTCTTTACAAATTTTTGCTCACATACCTACCCTAAAACCAGAGCTCTCTACTTTAGCTATTAGATTTACCTGGGGAGCTATAAAAACTTCTGGTGCTCAGGCTGTACCACATACCAATTCCGTCAGAAACTCTGGAAGTGGGACTCAGTCATTCATGTTTCGAAGCTCCCCAGGAAACTCCAATGTGAAGCCAAGGAGGAGAACCATTACAAAAAAAGTTTGCAAACTATATAGGCCCTCATATATTTTTAGGTCGACATCTAAAAATGTTTAAGATAATTTTAAATACTTGCAAAAGATATAATTTTGGGTGTGCTATAAATGTTGACATTTTAAAATTGTTACTTCATGCTTTTGACTTTCACTAAGGGAACTAAATACCACAGAATTTTTTTTTCCTATAAGTTATTGGGGTACAAGTGGTATTTGGTTACATGAGTAAGTTCTTCAGTGGTAACTTGTGAGATTTTGGTGTACCCATCACCCGAGCAGTACACGCTGCACCATATTTGTAGTCTTTTATCCCTCACCCCACTATCACTCTTCCTTCCAAGTCCCCAAAGTCCATTGTATCATTCTTATGCCTTTGTGTCCTCATAGCTTAGCTCCCACATTTCAATGAGAACACATGTTTGGTTTTCCATTCCTGAGTTACTTCACTTAGAATAATAGTCTCCAATCTTATCCAGGTCACTGCAAATGCTGTTAATTCATTCCTTTTTATGGCTGAGTAGTATTCCATCATATATATATGATACATATGATATATATGATACATATGATACATATGATACATGATACATATGATACATGATACATGTGATATATGATACACACGATACATATGATATATGATACATATATGATACATATATGACATATGTATCATATATAATGATATATATCATACATATATCATATGATATATATGGATATATATCTACATATATCATATCTACATATATATCATATCTACATATGTGTATATATGTACACATATATGTGTATATACACATATATATATATATCATGGTTTCTTTATCCACTTGTTGATTGATGGGCATTTGGGTTGGTTCCATGATCTTGCAATTGTGAATTGTGCGGCTATAAACGTGTGTGCAATATCTTTTTCAAATAATGACTTCTTTTCCTCTGGGTAGATACCCAGTAGTGGGATTGCTGGATCAAATGGTAGTTCTACTTTTAGTTCTTTAGGGAATCTCCACACTATTTTCCATAGTGGCTGTACTAGTTTACGTTCCCACCAGTAGTGTATAAGTGTTTCCTGATTACCACATCCATGCCAACATCTAGTGTTTTTTGAGTTTTTGATTATGGCCATTCTTGCAGGAGCAAGGTGGTATCACACTGTGGTTTTGATTTGCATTTCTCTGATCATTAGTGATGTTGAGCATTTTTCCATATGTTTGTTGGCCATTTCTATATCTTCTTTTGAGAATTGTCTATTCATGTTCTTAGCCCACTTTTTGATGGGATTGTTTGGTTTTTTCTTACTGACTTGAGTTCATTGTAGATTCTGGATATGAGTCCTTTGTCAGATGTATAGATTGTGAAGATTTTCTCCCACTCTGTGAGTTGTCTGTTTACTTTGCTGACTGTTCCTTTTGCCATGCAAATGCTTTATAGTTTAATTAGATCCCAGCTATTTATCTTTGTTTTCATTGCATTTGCGTTTGGGTTCTTGGTCATTAAATCCTTGCCTAGGCCAATGTCTTGAAGGGTTTTTCCAATGTTGTCTTCTAGAATTTTTATAGTTTCCGGTCTTAGGTTCGACTACTTAATCCATCTTGAGTTGGTTTTTGCATAAGGTGAGAGATGAGCATCCAGTTTCATCCTCCTACGTGTTGCTAGCCAATTATCCCAGCACCATTTGTTGAAAAGGGTGTCCTTTCCCCACTTTACGTTTTTGTTTGCTTTGTCAAAGATCAGTTGGCTGTAAGTATTTGGGTTTATTTCTGGATTCTCTATTCTGTTCCATTGGTCTATGTGCCTATTTTTATACCAGTACCACGCTGTTTTGGTGACTATGGCCTTATAGTATAGTTTGAAATCAGGTAGTGTGATGCCTCCAGATTTGTTCTTTTTGCTTAGTCTTGTTTTGGCTATGTGGGCTCTTTTTTGGTTCCATATGAATTTTAGAAATTTTTTTTTCTAATTTTGTGAGGAATGATGGTGGTATTTTGATGGAGATTGCATTGAATTTGTAGATTGCTTTTGGCAGCATGGTCATTTTCACAATATTGATTCTACTGATCCATGAGTATGGGATGTGTTTCCATTTGTTTGTGCCATCTATGATTTCTTTCAGAAGAAACATTTTAAGTAACACTATGGCTTATGGAGGTATCATTGAATAGGCAGGTTCATGACCGTCTTATGTGTTGGTGTGGATATTATTTGCCTCGAAAAAGCAGTTTAATACTAAATTTGAAGAGCTTTAAAAATGTTTCTATCCTTTGATCCAGCCATTTCACTTCAAGAAATCTGCACTAAGAAGGTACAGTTAGATAGACAAAGATTTTTGCTCAAGGAATGTTCATTTCTGTGTATTAAATTTCTGTGGTGGAACTGGAGGCCATCACCCTTAGCAAACTAATGCAGGAACAGAAAACCAAATACCACATGTTCTCACTCATAAGTGGGAGCTAAATGATGACAACACATGGACACAAAGAGGGGAACAACAGACACTGGGGCCTACTTGAAGGTGGAGGGTTGGGGGAGGGAGAGGATCAGAAAACGTAACTATTGAGTTCTAGGCTTAGTACCTGGTTGATGAAATAATCTGTACAACCAACCCCTGTGACACAAGTTTACTCATATAACAAACCCACCCATGTACCCCTGAACCTAAAATAAAAGTAAAAAAAAATTAAGCTGCTTTTATGTCCAAATTGTCCATTTACCATGCCCCTCCTTAAGTGGGAATGACCCCACAGCACTAAAAACTCCTTCTCTTGAGAAGCTGAACTGAGTAATACTAAAAGCCAATTAGAGTTAGTTCACTGCAGTCTACCAGGAAAATGCCTTATTTCTTTTAGCAGTAGACAATCCCTGCTAAAGAGGCCCCAGGCTATAGACATGAGGGCAAGAGCCAGGAATGTGAGAGCCCTGTGCTACCAGTATACTCTGAGGGCTGGAGCTCCAAAGCACTGTGGGATGAAAATAAATAGCTTGCATATTTTACTCTAGGCACTGGAGGTACTTTTCTTGTGTTAACTCTTTTAATCTTCACATTACCCTAGGAAGTAGGTACTGTTACTGTCCCCATTTTAAGATAATGAGGCTAAAACCAAGAGATGGGAAGTGACTTGCCAACATCACACATCTATTCAGCCTTAGGCAATCCATCCCCAGAGTCCTTGTTCTTAACCATTTTCCTGCCTGCATTTTTATGCCAAATAGCATAAGAGAAATAACACAGGTTTTGGATTTGGAAGAATATGGTTTGGAATTTCACTTTCTGGCTCTGTGACCTGGGGAAAGTTACTTTGCCTCTCTGAGCTTCTATTTTCTCATCTTTAAAATGGGAGATATTTAATATCCCTATATCATAGGATTGTTGTGAAGATAAAATGAAATCACATAATATTTGCTTATGAAATAAATGTTAGTTCTCCTTCCCATCACTGCTCCTTCTTAAATTACCCAGCACAGCCCCATTGAAGCAACCTATCAAGGTTTCCAGACAGGAGCCTTGTATTGTTTGCCCAGGGGAGTGAGGCTAAGGCCAGATCACCATTCTCCACACATAAGGCATAATCCACAGAATTTGTGTCTGGAATGAGAAGTGTTACGTGGCAATCACACTGACTCTTGACTGATCACCACCCTCTCAGCCCACACTCCAGTTGCTTTTCTAGATCTTCCTGTTTGGCAGTGAGAAGCTGGTCCTTTGTTCCAAGACAGTGGGAATGGAATAGAGGAAGTCACTTCCTTGGTCAATTAGATGACAGCCTTTTAAAACACTTCGCCTCAGGATATTACTAAACATACTATAGTAATTCTATAATTACTATGCAATTATTACAAACATGTGTGTATGTGTGTGTTTGTGTGCATTTGCTAAAGGGATTATAGACCTCTCTTACATGCAGATACACACATACACACCAAATATTGAACCCTATATACCTTGCCAGACACACTGAAAAGTATCTAAAAGAAAGTGGAACATGGTCATTAGGGATCCAGAAAAAAATATTCACATATTATAGAAAAGTGTTTTACTGAACTGCAGAGAGATCTAAAGATTTAGGCAGAATCCCATAGCATATAAGTAGCAATGTTGGTATTTGAAACCATGATGCCTTGGCCCTCCATATGGCACATTGAGCTTGGGAACTGACACAGAAATGCATTTTCTTAGGTTCTCAGGTGATATTTACCTGTCCCTTGAATGGCTGCAAGGTTTCTCCATTCATGCTGAAAGGACTTAAAGGACAATCCTCAGTGGAAGCTGTGAAAGGATATATATCTTGCACCCCCCAAATCACTAAGGAAAATTCAAGCTGGAAACTGCTTAGGGCAAACCTGCCTCCCATTCTATCCAAAGTCACTCCTCTGCTCACTGAGATAGATGCATATCTGATTGCCTTCTTTGGAAAGGCTAATCAGAAACTCAAAAGAATGCAACCATTTGTGTCTCACCTGTGATCTGGAAGCGCCCTCCCAGCTTCCAGTCTTTCTACCGTTGCTTCAAGATGTCCCGCCTTTCCAGACCAAGTTAATGTACTTCTTACATATATTGATTAATGTCTCATGTCTCTCTAAAATGTAGAAAACCAAGCTGTGTCCCAACCACCTTGGGCACATGCCTCAGGACTACCTGAGGCTGTGTCACGGGTGCATCCTCAACCTTGGCAAAATAAACTTTCTAAATTAATTGACACCTGTCTCAGATTTTCTGGGTTCACAAAGCACAAAGCACTTGGTCAGAATGTCCAGGACTGCACAATCTCCAAGAGCTGGGACCATAAGCACCTCCCTCTGTCTGAGCAAACCCAAAGGGACAGCACAGAACCAAAAGAAGGCCCAGATCAGAACAGGTGACTACTTATCTGTAAGATCAGTTGGAAGCCTTGAAATGCAAAGTAATGTTAACATAGAGAGATCCTGGTGCTTTTTTTAAAAAAAGAGTAAGCCATGGTCTACTCCAAAAGACATAAAGAGTCAGTCTATCACAACACATTTCCTGGCCCCAGCCCTTTCCTGACTGCTGTCCATTGCAACAGCTGTTTCTAACAGGTAATCAGTCTATTCTCTGCCTTCCGCCTGTACTTCGAAAGTGCCTCCAGTTTTTCTAGTCACTTTGCTGAGGTTATCCATGAGTAAACCATATAATCCTTGCTTTTAGTAACCCTCCAATCCTCACACAGTCAAATGTTTATGCATTCCTAGGGCCCTGCCTCGACAACTTCCATCTGTCATTTTTTGTTCTGATTTTGGACATAATTTTTTGAAGCTGACTATCTGACAGAACACAAAAACCAGGACAGAACCAAAACTGAGAATGACAAACTGCATAAGAACAAGATTAGGCAACAAATGGCTCTTCTAAATGAATAGGTTCAGTTTCTACCTACAGGTTCAGCATGCCCCATGCTTCACAAAGTAGTCTGAGAATATGTCTGGTATTACTTATTCTCTGGCCAGGTTTGCCTAATTTCACTTTTTTAAGTCATGGAGGCATATATGTTTGGACAAAGAATAAGGGTAAATCAGACTACACTTGAGTGCATAATAGAATACACAGAAGAAAATACAGACCACTAATTGTGCGTTGAACACTTACTGAAAGCCTACTACTTGCTAGGCACTATGTTAGTACTAAAGATACAACAGTAAGCAAAACAGGCATAATTTCTGTACTTATCAAGCATACAGTTAAATGTAAGAGATAGATTTTAATCAAATAATCACACTAATGAATATATAATTATGTCACAGGTATGAATCTTATTCCACAAAGTTAGATATGTAAGAAATGTCATATATCTTTTATTTTCTTTAAATCAAAATAAATATGACTTTGAGCATCCCATCCCATGCCCCATCCTATCAGAATGGTAGGAACATCAACACAAATAATTAGTAATGCACCGCATCTACATTCCATGCTCTCCTTACTTCTTCAGCATTGCCTAAAGGCATAATACACCTTTAATTAATTAATTCAGCCTCCTAATGCACATTAACAAAGCCCCTGCTAGACTCTGTTCCATAATGGTAAACCTGTATGATCACTTGATATTAACATTTTAGGGAATGCTCATGGATTTGTTTCCAGACTTAGAAAATTTGAGGTGTGCTGAAGATAATCCTAGTGGAGATATCATGTAAGCATTTGCACATATTACATAGGCAGTTGTAGAGATCATATAGGCATTTGGAAGGCTTAGCATATAATGGAATTTGAAGCATATAAACTTGTCTAGGTAAATAGTATAGCTGAGAGAGGCCTTTACTTTTTTGCAAAGGATGCTGACAAGAGCAGCCAAAGAGGTGGGGACAACTATGCTATTAAGAAAGATAAGGGAACAGAGTGTTCCAAAAACAAGTGAGTGCTCAGTTGGCCGAATAGGAACAGCTCCGGTCTGCAGCTCCCAGCGTGATCAATGCAGAAGATGGGTGATTTCTGCATTTCCAACTGAGGTACCTGGTTCATCTCATTGGGACCGGTAGGACAGTGGGTGCAGCCCACGAAGGGCAAGCCAAAGCAGAGAGGGGCATCGTCTCATCCAGGAAGCGCAAGGGGTCAGGGGATTTCCCTTTCCTAGACAAGGGAAGATGTCACAGACTGTACTGGGAAAATCAGGACACTCAGGACACTCCTGCCTTAATACTGTGCTTTTCCAATGGTCTTAACAAATGGCACACCAGGAGATTATTTCCTGTGCCTGGTTCACTGGCTCCCACACCCACGGAGCCTTGCTCACTGCTAGTGCAGCAGTCCAAGATCAAACTGCGAGGTGGCAGCCTGGCTGGGGGAGGGGCGTCTGACATTGCTGAAGCTTGAGTAGGTAAACAAAGTGGCTAGGAAGCTCGAACTGGGTGGAGCCCACCGCAGCTCAGTGAGGCCTGCCTGCCTCTGTAGACTCCACCTCTGGGGGCACAGCATAGCTGAATAAAAGGCAGGAGAAACTTCTGCAGACTTAAATGTCCCTGTCTGACAGCTCTGAAGAAAGCAGTGGTTCTCCCAGCATGGTGTTTGAGCTCTGAGAACGGACAGACTGCCTCCTCAAGTGGGTCCCTGACCCTCATGTAGCCTAACTGGGAGACACCTCCAAGTAGGGGCTGACAGACACCTCATACAACCGGGTGCCACTCTGAGACAAAGCTTCCAGAGGAAGGATCAGGCAGCAATATTTGCTGTTCTGCAGCCTCCGCTGGTGATACTCAGGCAAACAGGGTCTGGAGTGGACCTCCAGCAAACTCCAACAGACCTGAAGCTGAGGGACGTGACTGTTGGAAGGAAAACTAACAAACATGAAGGAATAGCATCAGCATCAACAAAAAAGAAATCCACATCAAAACCCCATCTGTAGGTCACCATCATCAAAGACCAAAGGTAGATAAAACCACAAAGATGTGGAAAAACCGGAGCAGAGAAGCTGAAAATTCTAAAAATCAGAGTGCGTCTTCTCCTCCAAAGAATCACAGCTCCTCGGCAGCAATGGAACAAAGCTGGACAGAGAATGACTTTGACGAGTTGACACAAGTAGGCTTCAGAAGGTCGGTAATAACAAACTTCTCTGAGCTAAAGGAGGATGTTCAAACCCATCGCAAGGAAGCTAAAAACCTTGAAAAAAAGTTGGATGAATGGCTAACTGAATAAACAGTGTACAGAAGACCTTACATGACCTGATGGAGCTGAAAACCATAGCACGAGAATTACATGATGCATGCACAAGCTTCAGTAGCTGATTCAATTAAGTGGAAGAAAGGGTATCAGTGATTGCAGATCAAATTAATGAAATGAAGTGCGAAGAGAAGTTTAGAGAAAAAAGAGTAAAAAGAAACAGACAAAGCCTCCAAGAAATATGGGAAGATGTCAAAAGACCAAATCTACGTCTGATTGGTGTACCTGAAAGTGACAGGGAGAATGGAACCAAGCTGGAAAACACTCTTCAGGATATTATCCAGGAGAACTTGCCCAACCTAGCAAGGCAGGCCAACATTCAAATTCAGGAAATACAGAGAATACCACAAAGATACTCCTTGAGAAGAGCAACCCCAAGACATGTAATTCTCAGATTCACCAAAGTTGAAATGAAGGAAAAAATGTTAAGGGCAACCAGAGAGAAAGGCTGGGTTACCCACAAAGGGAAGCCCATCAGACTAACAGTGGATCTTTCGGCAGAAACTCTACAAGCCAGAAAAGAGTGGGGGCCAATATTCAACACTCTTAAAGGAAAGAATTTTCAACCCAGAATTTCATATCCAGCCAAACTAAGCTTCATAAGTAAAGGAGAAATAAAATCCTTTACAGACAACCAAATGCTGAGAGATTTTGTCACCACCAGGCCTGCCCTAAAAGAGCTCCTGAAGGAAGCACTAAACACGGAAAGGGACAAGCGGTACCAGCCACTGCAAAAACTTGCCAAACTGTAAAGACCGTCAATGCTAGGAAGAAACTGCATCAACTAACGGGCAAAATAACCAGCTAACATCATAATGACAGGATCAAATTCACACATAACAATATGAACCTTAAATGTAAATGGGCTAAATGCCCCAATTGAAAGACACAGACTGGCAAATTGGATAAAGAGTGAAGACCCATCAGTGTGCTCTATTCAGGAGACCCATCTCATATGCAGAGACACACATAGGCTCAAAATAAAGGGATGGAGGAAGATCTACCAAGAAAACGGAAAGCGAAAAAAAAAAGCAGGGGTTGCAATCCTAGTCTCTGATAAAACAGACTTTAAACCAACAAAGATCAAAAGAGACAAAAAAGGCCATTACATAATGGTAAAGGGACCAATTCAACAAGAAGAGCTATCATAAATATATATGCACCCAATACAGGAGCACCCAGATTCATAAAGGAAGTCCTTGGATACCTCCAAAGAGACTTAGACTCCCACACAATAATAATGGGAGACTTTAGCACCCCACTGTCAACATTAGACAGATCAATGAGACAGAAGGTTAAGAAGGATATCCAGGACTTGAACTCAGCTCTGCACCAAGCAGACCTAGTAGACATCTACAGAAGTCTCCACCTCAAATCAACAGAATATATACATTCTTCTCAGCACCACATCGCACTTATTACAAAACTGACCACATAGTTGGAAGTAAAGCACTCCTCAGCAAATGTAAAAGAACAGAAATCACAACCAACTGTCTCTCAGACCACAGTGCAATCAAATTAGAACTCAGGATTCAGAAACTCACTCAAAACTGCACACAGCTACATGGAAACTGAACAACCTGCTCCTGAATGACTACTGGGTAAATAACGAAATGAAGGCTGAAATAAAGACATTCTTTGAAACCAATGAGAACAAAGACACAATGTACCAGAATCTTGGGGACACATTTAAAGCAGTGTGTAGAGGGAAATTTATAGCACTTAATGCCCATAAGAGAAAGCAGGAAAGATCTAAAATTGACACCCTAATATCACAATTAAAAGAACTAGAGAAGCAAGAGCAAACAAATTCAAAAGCTAGCAGAAGGCAAGAAATAACTAAGAGCAGAACTGAAGGAGATAGAGACACAAAAAACCCTTCAAACAATCAATGAATCCAGGAGCTGGTTTTTTGAAAACATCAAGAAAATAGACTACCAGCAAGACTAATAAAGAAGAAAAGAGAGAAGAATCAAATAGATGCAATAAAAAATGATAAAGGGGATATCACCAATGATCCCACAGAAATACAAACTACCATCAGAGAATACTACAAACACCTCTATGCAAATAAACTAGAAAATCTAGAAGAAATAGATAAATTCCCAGACACATACACCCACCCAAGACTAAACAGGAAGAAGTTGAATCCCTGAATAGACCAATAAAAGGCTCTGAAATTGACGCAATAATTAATAGCCTACCAACCAGAAAAAGGCCAGGACCAGATGGATTCAGAAGAATTCTACCAGTGGTACGAAGAGGAGCTGGTACCATTCCTTCTGAAACTATTCCAATCAATAGAAAAAGAGGGAATCCTCCCTAACTCATTTTATGAGGCCAGCATCATCCTGATACCAAAGCCTGGCAGAGACACAACAAAAAAAGAGAATTATAGACCAATATCCCTGATGAACATTGATCCAAAAATCCTCAATAAAATACTGGCAAACCGAATCCAGCAGCACATCAAAAAGCTTATCCACCACGATCAAGTTGGGTTCATCCCTGGGATGCAAGGCTGGTTCAACATATGCAAATCAATAAACGTAACCCATCACATAAACAGAACCAATGACAAAAACCACATGATTATCTCAATAGATGCAGAAAAGGCCTTCAACAAAATTCAACAGCCCTTCATGCTAAAAACTCTCAATAAACTAGGTATGGATGGAACGTATCTCAAAATAATAAGAGCTATCTATGGCAAACCCACAGCCAATATCATACTGAATGGGCAAAAACTGGAACCATTCCCTTTGAAAACTGGCACAAGACAGTGATGCCCTCTCTCACCACTCCTATACTGTTGGAAGTTCTGGCCACAGCAATCAGGCAGAAGAAAGAAATAAAGGATATTCAGTTAGGAAAAGAGGAAGTCAAATTGTCCCTGTTTGCAGATGACATGATTGTATATTTAGAAAACCCCATCATCTCAGCCCAAAATCTCCTTAAGCTGATAAGCAACTTCAGCAAAGTCTCAGGATACAAAATCAATATGCAAAAATCACAAGCATTCCTATACACCAATAACAGACAAACAGAGAGCCAAATCATGAGTGAACTCCCATTCACAATTGCTTCAAAGAGAATAAAATACCTAGGAATCCAACTTACCATGGATGTGAAGGACGTCTTCAAGGATAACTACAAACCACTGCTCAATGAAATAAAAGGGGGCACAAACAAATGGAAGAACATTCCATGCTCATGGATAGGGAGAGTCAGTATCGGGAAAATGGCCATACTGCCCAAGATAATTTATAGATTCAATGCCATCCCCATCAAGCTACCAATGACTTTCTTCACTGAATTGAAAAAAACTATTTTAAAGTTCATATGGAACCAAAAAAGAACCCACATTGCCAAGACAATCCTAAACAAAAAGAACAAAGCTGGAGGCATCACAGGACCTGACTTCAAACTATACTACAAGGCTACAGTAACCAAAACAGCATGGTACTGATACCAAAACAGAGATATAGACCAATGGAACAGAACAGAGGCCTCAGAAATAATACCACATATCTACAACCATCTAGTCTTTGACAAACCTGACAAAAACAAGAAATGGGGAAAGGATTCCCTATTTAATAAATGGTGCTGGGAAAACTGGGTAGCCATATGTAGAAAGCTGAAACTGGATCCCTTCCTTACACCTTATACAAAAATTAATTCAAGATGGATTAAAGACTTAAATATTAGACCTGAAACCATAAAAACCCTAGAAGAAAACCTAGGCAATACCATTTAGGACACAGGCATGGGCAAGGACTTCATGACTAAAACACCAAAAGCAATGGCAACAAAAGCCAAAATAGACAAATGAGATCTAATTAAACTTAAGAGCTTCTGCACAGCAAAAGAAACTGTCATCAGAGTGAACAGGCAACCTACAGAATGGGAGATAGGTTTTGCAATCTACCCATCTGACAAAGGGCTAATATACAGAATCTACAAAGAACTCAACACATTTGCAAGAAAAAATCAAACCACCCTATCAAAAATTGGGCAAAGGATATGAACAGACACTTTTCAAAAGAAGACATTTATGCAGCCAACAGACACATGAAAAAACACTCATAATCACTGGCCATCAGAGAAATGCAAGTCAAAACCACAATGAGATATCATCTCACATCAGTTAGAATGGCAATCATTAGAAAGTCAGGAAACAACAGGTGCTGGAGAGGATGTGGAGAAATAGGAACACTTTTACACTCTTGGTGGAACTGGAAACTAGTTCAACCATTGTGTGGCAATTCCTCAAGTATCTACAACTAGAAATACCATCCAGCAATCCCATTACTGTGTATATACCCAAAGGATTATAAATCATGCTACTATAAAGACACATGCACATGTATGTTCATTGTGGCACTATTCACAATAGCAAAGACTTGGAACCAACCCAAATGTCCATCGATGATAGACTGGATTAAGAAAATGTGGCACATATACACCATGGAATACTATGCAGCCATAAAAAGGATGAGTTCATGTCCTTTGTAGGGACATGGATGAAGCTGGAAACCATCATTCTCAGCAAACTATCGCAAGGACAGAAAACCAAACACCACACATTCTCACTCATAGGTGGGAATTGAACAATGAGAACACTTGGACACAGGGCGGGGAACATCACACACCAGGGCCTGTCGTGGGTTGGGGTGATGGGGGAGGGATAGCATTAGGAGAAATACCTAATGTAAATGATGAATTAATGAGTACAGCAAACCAGCATGGCACATGTATACATATGTAACAAACTTGCACATTGTGCACATGTACCCTACAACTTAAAGTATAAAAAAAATTTTTAAAAAAGAAGTGAGTGCTCACCAGAGCCAGATATTCCTTTAATAGTCAAATAAGATGAATACTAAAACGTGTCCATTGAATTCCATGGCATGGATGGCACTGGTGTCCTTAACAAGAGCTATTTTGGTGGAATGGTGAGGACAGACGCCAGAATGGAGTAAGTAGAGGAATGAATGAGAGTTGAGGAAACAATTGCTTTTTAATAAAACTAAAAATAAGTTAGCAACTTAATAATGATGTCTTTTAAAAATAATTATTCAAGTCATGTTTTGATCTTTTTCAATGTACATACTTGTGTAATTAGTATTTTCAACTCCCTGAAAGTCTAAGACTTAGTAATTGGTCATTTTCCTCTGGTACAAATTTGAATTATACAAAAGCAAGTCACCCTCCCCTGTTAAAAATAACCAGCATCCCTAATTCTTTTTTTTCCTCTGTACTTGTTGTTATATAGGCAGCACTCTTATCAAGCGAGAAAAATAATTCTTTCTGAAAAATAGTTATCGAGGAAACTTAACGAAATTGAAAGGGATTAACTTGTGTTGTGAGACAAAGCATAGGAAATACATAACTCAACAGAAATGATTCCAGAAAAAAGCCAGGCACTTAAATCAACATTTTCACTTTTACAGATCTAGAATTTTTAAGATCTCTGATGATACCCCCTCATAAATGCCAAGAGTCGGCTATGCATATCTCCATTTATCAACTCAATCCATAGACATAACTATAAGTAGCAGCTTGTGGCAAAATCTATTTTCCTACCACAACATCCATTCTTCCCTTGCTCCTTAGTAACAAAACATTGTTTCATTTGGGGAGGCAATGTACCTAACTAAAAGATGGCAGCTGGGCACAGTGGCTCACTCCTGTAATCCTAATACTTTGGGAGGCCGAGGCAGGTGGATCACTCGAGGTCAGGAGTTTGAGACCAGCCTGGCCAACACAGTGAAACCCCACGTCTACTAAAATACAAAAATTAGCTGGGTGTGGTGGTGTGTGCCTGTAGTCCCAGCTACTTCAGAGGCTGAGGCATGAGAATCGCTTGAACCCAGGAGGCGAAGGTTGCAGTGAGCCGAGATTTCGCCACTGCACTCCAGCCTGGGCGACAGAGTGAGACTCTGTCTCAATAAATAAATAAATGAAATAAAAGATGACATTTCTGAATCTCCCTTGTAGGTACATATGATCGTGTGACTAGATTCTGGACAGTGAGATATGAATGAGTGCTGTATGTGGTTTTCAGGAAGTCTGCTAAAATATTCTGCTGGCTGAAATGTGGATGTGATGGCTGGAGTTTAAATAGCCATATCGGACCATGAGATAACATTTAAAAGATAACAAAGCAACAACTAGAAGGAGCCTGAGTCTCTGATTTTACCATACAGCCAAATCTTAGAGGATCTATCTCCAAACTTCTATTATTTGAGAAAAAAATAAAGTCTTATTAAAGCTACTCCATTTTGGGTTTTTTGGTTATCTGTAGCCAAACATAATCCTAGACAATATGATACTCTACTGTATTCCATTAAGTTGCTGCATCAGATGTACATCTTTAATCCACTGTTAGGTATTTGAAATGTTCCTATTGTTTGCTATTATTTATAGTGCAGCATTAGTCATATTTAAAAAATTTTCCCTCTAAAACCACATATACTTTGGATATTTTCTTAGGATAGCTTGCCAAAAAGGAATCATCACCACATCAAAGGGTAAGAAAAATTTTGTAATATTATTTTTGCCAGATCCCCTGTCAGAAAGGACCGATTTGGAGCTTTCAGCAATATACAAAGTATATTTCAGCAATATGCTGACAATAGCCCTGTCATTTTTTGCATTTGAATGGTACATAATGGTACCTTAAAAATGTATTTTTGATGGCTACATAGGCAATGCATTTTTTTCTACTTCAGGATCTACTTTGTGTATCACCTCATGCATTCTCCCCTACTTCAAAGGAAGCTCCCTAATGAGGCTGAAGCAAAGCCAGTGCATCTTTGATTTCCCTAGTATATTAGATTTTATTTCTGTGTAACAAATTACACTAAAACTGAATGGCTTAAAACAATAAGCATTTATCATTTCAGTTTCTGCAGGTCAAGAAACTAGGTGAGGCTTAGCTGAGTGTCTCTGCCTCAAGGATTCAAGATCTCTTACAATCTGGCAATCAAGGTGTTGGCTGGGGCTCTGGTCTCATCTGAAGGTTATACTGAGGGAGGATCTGCTTCCAAGCTCACTTATGTGGTTGTTGGAAGAATTCAACAACCTTGTGAGCTATTGGACTGAGGGCCTCAGCTTCTTGCTAGTTTTTGGCCAGAGGCCATCCTCAGTTCCTCAGTTCTTAATGCTAAACATGCAAGAAAAGGCAAGCAAGACAGAAGCGAGTCTTTTTGTAACCTAATCTAAGCGACATCTCATCATTTTTGCAAAATTCTGTTTGTTAGAAGAGAGTCACTATATCCAGTCTACACTTAAGGGGAAGGGATAACACAAATGCATGGAGACTGCCTATCACAACTACTGAGGGTCCTGGAGTAAGCATTTGTTTAATTTGTAAACTGTCAAGTAAAATTTGGATATTAAACAGAGGTGACCATTTAGATTGTTTACCTACTCTAACTTTTACTTGTGTCACACATTATTTGTCCTTTTGGTGTTTTTTTCTATATAGCTAAATTTATATTTATTTTAATAAATATATTTATTATAATTTTAAATAACCACTCTGTTATAACAAATTTAAGCTGAAATTTCTACTTGATGATCATGTGGAATACTTGCAATGTGTGGTTTGCCAAGCCTATTTAGAATGACTGATGTTCATAAGTTATGATCAGCCTGAAATTTTCATTTGTGGTAAAGTTATTTTGGGGTTTGGGGATCAAAACCTTATTTGTCTCATCAACCTAGACAGCATAGCATCCTTTTCTGTATTTTGAAATAGTACAATACAGGATTAACTCTTCTTGAAACAGTTGGAAAAAATTCACCAGGGTCTATTTGTGACACAAAGAGATGTGGAATTCCATAGTAACATTTTCATATAATCTTCATTTGCTAATGATTATTCATATTCTTCAGCTGCAATGTCCAATATGGCAGCCACTAGTCACATCTGTCTATATTCATTTAAATTTAATTAAAATTAAATAAAAAATTACTTGCTTAGTTTTGTTAGCCACATTTTTTTTATTTTATGTTCACTCTTTTTTTAAGTTTTTTTTTTCTTTTATTATTATATTTTTTAAGTTTTAGGTACATGTGCACATTGTGCAGGTTAGTTACATACAATGAGATCACATGGACACAGGAAGGGGAACATCACACTCTGGGGACTGTTGTGGGGTGGGGGGGAGGGGGGAGGGATAGTATTGGGAGATATACCTAATGCTAGATGACAAGTTAGTGGGTGCAGCGCACCAGCATGGCACATGTATACATATGTTAGCCACATTTCAAGTGTTCAATAGCCACATGTGCTGAGTGGCTACCATACTGAACAGCACAGATTAGAAAATTTCCATTTCCATCATCACAGAGACCTCTATTGGACAGTGCTGTCTTAGAGCAAGTTTGTATGGCATGTATAGGTGAGGTTGGCTTGGAATCAGAACTGGGGTTTAAGTGCCAACTACACTCTTCACTAATTTGTGATACTGGATAAATCACAACCTTGTTGATGCTCACTTGCCTTATCTATAAAACTGTGCTACTACCTTTCCTATCCATTTCACAAGATTGTTGGGAAGAACAAAAAAGACAATGTATGAGAAACTAATGTGAGAACTACAAAATATATTCACAAGACAGAATTATAAGTTTAGAGGGATTTTTGATTAAAGTACAAATTGGTCTCTTCATACAAAATAAAGAAATAACAATACCCATTTCATAAGGCTGCTGTGACAGTTAAGTGAGTGAATACATGTAAAAACAATTAGATCCTATGCCTGGCACGTCTTAACAGATCAGTAAATATTATTTGCTATTCTTGTTGTAGGCATTCAGCCAATCAATATTAAGGACATATACAGGCCTGAAAGTAAGCTTAAGGAGTTATCCATTTCAATCCCACAGTTTTTCAGAAAATGACAATATAGTTTTGCATTGCTTAATGATGATATGTTCTGGGAAATGGATCGTTAGACAATTCTGTTATTGTGCAAACATCATAGAGTATACGTACACAAACCTAGGTGGTATAGCCTAGTATACACCTAGACTATATAATATAGCCTATCACCCCTAGGCTACAAACCTGTACAGCATGTGACTGTACTGAATATTGTAGGCAATTGTAACACAATGGCATTTGTGTATCTAAATATAGAAAAGGTAATGTGTCATGCTACAATGTTAGATGGCTACAATGCCACTAGGCAATAGGAATTTTTCAGCTCCATTATAATATTATGAAGCTTCCATCATATATGTGGTCTGTCATTAACCACAATGTCATTATGTGGCGCACGACCGTATATATACAAGAGTCTGAGATTCTACAACATCAGCTATCTATTCTAATGCTTGTGGCAAGCTATTTCCTCCTTTCTTTATAAATTTTAAATAATTATTTAATTATTTTCTTTATCTACACTTGCCATTGAGTTGATCTCATCCAATGTCAAAACGAAATTTGAATCTGTAGCTCAACCTCTCCTCTAAGTTTGACACTTATGCATCATACTCATATTCACACTCATACTCAGCAACTCCATTTGTGTATTACAGGTATCTCAAGCTTACCATACCATGTGCAAAACTCCCAACTCTTGTTTTCTTCTTCAAGCCAGGTTCTCCCTCAACATTCTCAGTTTCAGGCAGCTTCATTAATCCAGTTGCTCAAGCCAAAAACTTTGAAGTTATCTGATTCCTCTTTCTCCTACACACTTCATTAAGAAACCCTGTTGGCCTGACATTAGAAACTTAGCAAGAATCCTACCATTTCTCATCACTTCCTCTGGTACCATTCTAACCCAAGCCAAGTCACCATCATCTCTCACTTATTACTTTAATAGTTGTATTAGTCAAGGTTCTCCAGAGGGACAGAAACAACAGGAGATACACACACATATACACATGTACTCCCCTGTGTATATGTGTGTATGTGTATACACACACACATATGCTCCCTCATGTGTGTATATATGCTCCCCACATACACGGGGGAGCACGTTAGGGAAAATTGGCTCACAGTTACAAGGTGAAGTCCCACCATAGGCCATCTGCAAGGTGGGGAAAGAGAGAAGCCAGTAGCATGGCTCAGTCTAAGTCTGAAAGCCTCAAAACCAGGGAAGCTGACAATGCAGCCCTCAGCCTGAGGCCAAAGGGCCAAGAGCCCCTGGGAAGCTGCTGGTGCAAGTTCTAGAGTCTAAAGGCCAAAGAACCTGGAGTCTGATGTCCCAGGGCAGAAGGAAAGGAAGCCAAGCATCGGGCATAGCATGCGAAGAAAGAACAAGCAGACTCAGTAAACAAGCTGCTTTTATCCCCCTTCTTCCGCCTGCTTTGTTCCAGCAGTACTGGCAGCTGACTGGATGGTGCCCACCCACACTGAAGGTGTCTTCCTCTCCCAGTCCACTGACTCAAGTGTCAATCTCCCCTGGCAACACCCTTACAGACACACCCAGAAACAATACTTTACCAGATATCTAGCATCCCTCAATCCAGTCAAGTTGATACCTAATATTACGTATCACAGTGGCTTCTTCACTGGTCTCCCTGCTTTTACTCTTATCTCCAAATTGTCTATTCTTTAGCTGTGATCTTTTTTAAAAAGTTAAGTCTGATCACATCACCCCTCTGCTCAAAACTTTCTAGTGGCTTTCCCATCTTACTGGTAGTAAACACAAACATCCTTACAATGGCTTACAGGGCCCTACACAGTCTTCTCTTCCACCCCATCTTTATCTAATTCCTCACCTCAGTCTCCTATTCTTCTTACCACTCTTGCCTCCAGTCCTGCCACATTGGCCTTGCTGCTGCCTCTCTAATATTCCGAGAACCCTCCCACCTCAGGGACTTTGTACTTGCTGTTTTCTCTGCCTAAAATGTCTTTTTTTTTCAACGTGCTATACACATGGCTCTCTCTCACACTTTATTCAGTTCTTTGTTCAGATGTCATCTCATGTTAGAGGCTATCTCTGATCTCCCTAACTAAATAAATCCTTGGTTAATTTTACATGTTGACTTGACTAGGCTGCAAGGTGCCCAGATATTTAGTGAAATATTATTTTAGGTGTGTCTGTCAGGGTGTTTTTAGATGAGACTAACATTTGAATGGGTAGACCGAGTAAAGCAATTGCCCTCTCTAATGTGGGTAGGCCTCATCCAATCAGTTGAAGGCCTGAATAAACAAAAAGACTGACTCTCCCATTAGTAAGAGGGAACTTCTCCTGCCTGACTGCCTTGAGCCAGGACATCAGTCTTTTCCTGCATTCAGACTTGAACTGAAACACTGGTTCTTTCTGAGTCTCAAGCCTGCCAGCTTTTGAACTGGAACTTATATTATCAGTTCTCCTGGTTCTCTGGCCGTTGGACTCAGACTTAACTACATCATTGGCTCTCCTGGGTCTTTAACTTGCCGACTGCAGATCTTTGGATTTCTCGGCCTCTCTGGAGAACCCTGATTAATATAGTTTCCTATTACTTCTCTAACAAATTACCACAAACTTAGTGTCTTAAAACAATAAAAATTTATTATATTATAGTTCTTGATGTCAGAAGTCTGATGTGGGTTTCACTGGGCTAAAATCCAGACGTCAGCAGGGCTCTGTTTCTTTCTTGAGGCTCTAGGAAAGAATCAGTTTCCTTGCCTTTTCCAGCTTCTAGGCTGCTCACATTTCTTGGCTCATGGCCCCCTGCCTCCATCTTCAAAACAAAGAACAGCAAATTGAGTCTTTCTCATGGCAAGTCATTCTGACACTGACTCTCCTACCTCCCTCTTCCACATTTAAAGGACCCTTATGATTACATTAGGCCATTTGGATAAACCCAGATGATCTCCTTATCTTGGGGGCAGCTGATTAGTAGCCTAAATTCCATCTGCAACCTTACTTCCTCATTGCCATGCAACAAAACATATTTATAGGTCCAGGGATTAGGATGTAATCCTCTATGGGGCCATTACTCTGCCTGCCCCCAGCCCCTTCCCACATTACTGCTTAAATTTTCTTCATATACCTGTCTTTCCTAATATATTATGTTTACTTAATTGGTTGTCTGTCTCCTCTTCCTAGAATATAAACTCCATGAGTACAAGGGCTTTATTTTGTTCACTCTCATATCCTGGGCTTCAAAAACAGTGTCTGAAACATAGTAAGTATTGAAAAAATATCTTTTGACTAAACTAACTAATGAGGCCAGAAATTTTGTCAGTGAGAGCTACAGGAGGGCCCTAACTACTTCTTGCTTTATAATGAAGAGTTAGGAATTTGAGCGGGAAATATTAAACTGGCCTATGCAAAGCACTGTTGTAAGAGACCTAAAAAAGTTACAAAGTTACACACTTTCTCCCTCTTATTTTTATTAACAAATGGCCCCAGAGAAGTAGAGGCTATAACTGCTTACAGTAACCCAATTCAGGGACAAAACTTCTAAATATTAAAAGACTGTTTAGGTTTGACCTAAATCCTTCAAGCTGGAGGGATTTTTGCTTTGTTTTCTTGGTGACTGCTTTGTACTGCCTACTGTGGTAAGGCTTCCTATGCTCCAGTAAAACCAGGAGTAAGACAGGTTCACGAGTGTTTGCTTTACTATTTCATAGTAGCCAAATAGTGGTAGTCTCACAGTGAGGTACCACACCTGGGTGCACCTCATACTCTCCACCCTGAATAGGCCCTTACATTCAGGAAGGCCATATAACTTCAAGGTTAAGAATAAGTACATGAGCTCCAGTTAGACCGAATTCAAATCCCAGCTTTGCCATTACCACAATAACTACTAGCAAGTTTCTTATCTTCTCTGAGCCCAGTTTCCCCATCTTCAAAATGGAGACAGTGATAGTACTTATGCCATGTAGTTCTTGTGAAGATTAACTTAGATAATCCTTATAAAGCACTGATACTTGGTAAGTACTCAACTAAAGGATAGCACCATTTTCATTTGGCAATCTACCTAACTTTTCTTGGTATCCTATTGAGTTAGCAAATAAAGCTGGATGAAACTGGAACAAGCTAGGTCGTCCCAATACAAATCAGTACCCACAGTCTCTTTATACTAGCAAGGGTTTCCATTTGAACATATTACTTATGAAACACAAGCTTCCCAGGCATTGCTTTTGTCTACAAGAGTGCTTCTCAAACTTATAGATCACTTTGAGAATTAGTGGTTTAAAACATATATATTGTACTTGGTATAATGCCTTCACTTCAGTATTGCCAAAGTGGTAAACACATGCTTTTCCCATACTTGTTTCCTGTCTACATTTCGTCTTCCCTTCCCTAAAGCAGTGGTTTCCAAAGTGTAGTCCCTGGACCAGCAGGATCAGCATCATCTGGGAACATGTTAGAAGTGCAGATTCATGAGCCTCACCCCAGACCTGCTGAATCTGACACTTTTGGGGTGGGGCAGCAATCTGTTTTAATAAGCCCCCCTCCAAGTGATTCTGAGGCATGCTCAAGTTTGAGACCCACTGGCCCCTATCCTACTGACATAGGTAACACGGCCTATAAAAAGCATTATTTCATTGTATCATTTCATCTCTAATTTTTATTTCTTTTCTCCATCTGTTTCTGTGTGCATGACTTCACCATCCACCTGATTCCACTTCTGTTTCTAAGTGACTGCATCTTTGGATAAATATATATCTCAAAACTCTTTTGTCTTCAGTGACAAAGACAGCTATCTGGCCATCACCATAAGAAGGATTAAGTCTAATCAGAACCTCATTTGTCCAACCTTTCAAAACATCTATGTCCAAGTTATAACTATAATCTGAGCAAGGACTAAATGAACTAAGGGCAAATAGGATAAAGACATAACCTTATGATTTTTCTGGGCTCATCTAATTTAATGTCTCTATATGTATCAATATCTATCCACCTTATAAAGAACACATTCAAGTAGTGTGAATGTCTGATTTAGAAGTGAATCCCACTTCTAAATCCCACCCCAGATATTGAAAATAATAACATGCCAAATAATGACTCATTACTAGTCACAGAATACACCCCTGTTCAATGACTCTTCACCTTCCTGAACTCTTTTCATTTTCCTAGATGCTAACAGGATAAAGACTCTGGAATACTTAAATCTCTCCTTCTGCAGAAGATTAACACAGCTGTTGATAGAAATATTCCCATAAAATTGTTTTACAAGTTGAGAGTTTTAGTCTACATAACATAGGTCACGTAGCAAAAAAACATGTTTTTTGCTGCTCAGTGAAAACTCTACTTATCCCTCAACTAGGACTATTAAACTAAGATGAGAAAAGGTGAGAGACCAGTGGTTTAGAAGAAGTTCCCTAATGACATGCAGAAGAAGAAATGAGATGAGTCTACTGTCTACTGTACTATAGATTCCCTAAATGGTTCTGTCTTCTCTTTTCCTGCAAATGGAAACTGAAAAGGTTAGGGCTTTGTGTTATCAAACTCCGTTTCTCACAGTTCACAGTGCTTCATTTTTTCCTTAGCGGACAAAATTAAAGACAACTGCCAGCTTGAAAAAGGTTTTAATACTGCTTGATAGAATAATGAAGGTACATCTCATTAGGTGTTATGGAATTACACCTAATTAACCACTCCTGGATCTCATGAATCCTATTTTCCCTCCACTTTTTATGCATTCCTTCTCCAGTTGCATCCTGAATAGACTTTAAATATACTTCAGGCATGGATTACTACCAGAGTTTCCCCAGCTGCTATCAGTCAGTACATATGGTCTAACTTAACTTTCTTTCAAAATTGCTTTCACATAATTCCCTTGCTCAAAGGCCCACAATGCTTTCCTATATCCTATCACATTTAGATGTCTTATATCTGAATTCTTCTGCCTCGCTTTAAGGCCATAATCTGGCTACATTCTTCCCATCCAATTTTATTTTGTGCCTTCCCAACCAGAAGGTCCCCTTCACCTAGGATAACTGTGAAATTCCTTTACTCTTTCTTAGGACAAAGTTGAAGAAACAAGGAAAAGAAAAATAGACACTGAAATCCCTAACACCAAAAGTTTATTTACAATTGAAGTTAAGGAATATTTTTAATGCATGCTGAGAAAACAGTAATACTCCAAACTTACAGGTTACTTACTATCTGATAAGGAATACAAGATGATGCCGAGAAAGGCTTGGGCAAACACAACTATTGGAACCAGGTTGCCAGTACATTTAAACACTATTAGAACCTTGTTATCAGAAAACTTACATATCACCTACTTTTATGTAACACCGACTTCATGAACAATTCATCTTCTAACTCCTCAATGGCTATTTAAGTTAATAGCATTCAAGGTTAAACATTAAGACTAGGGAGTAGAGAAGAAATACAGAAGCAATAAGCATCACAACATTTCAGAGCCTACATATATGAATACAACATTAATTAGGAAACTTTTAATTTTTGTGTGAAACAATATTCATCAATGTTTAGCGCATGAGAAGACATTGCTTTGGTCCATCCACTCTTTCCAGCTTTTCAAAGTGTTTCCTGGCATTGCGGATGTTGATCAGAGTAGCTGCAGAAGCTGAGGGCGGGGGCGGAAACACCCAACAGAATTAAGTATGGGCAGCCAAAGGAATGTCTGACTAGTAAAACAAATAAACAAAAGAGAGCCAAATCCCTCAATGTATGTCAGAGAACATACAGGAATAGGAGGTCCCAAGTTATCAAGGTTTAATTTTTCTGAATAAGCAGATTTATTCATATTCTAAACACAAAATTTCCAAAATAAATTTCCAAAATCTTTTGGTTTGGAGCTAACAGCATAAACCCCAAAAATGTATGTTATATTTTAATATTAACCTAAAGTTGCAAAAGCCAATGGATGAGAGATTAATTTAAATTTCTGGGACCATCCTGAAAATACTGCAAGAACCTTTATTTCAATGGTTGTGATAGTCATGGTTATTATGGTATGGAAGCATCAAACACCCCTTCATGCCCATAACAGAAATATGAGAATGTGGTACATAGGAATATGCAATGACATATGAAATGGTTTGTCATTTAATAGTTTAGAGCTTAGACTGGCTAGTCTTTTAAAAATCCATACCAGATGCAGCATAAATCATGTATTTGGGTTTTTTCTTTAAAATTCTTGGATTTAGTGACTTGCTTTTTGAAGTTCCCATGAAGAAAAACGTAATACCCTAGAAGCTAAATTATTTTTAAGCTTTAAAATATAAGTCTATTAAATAAAAACTATTTACCACTAGTACTAAAATACTTTTTCTTATTGTGGTAAAGTATACATAACACAAAGTTTATCATTTAAATTATTTTTAAGCATACAGTTCATTGGGATTAAGTGCCCTCACATTGTTATGTAACCATCCCCACTATAAAATAGCTTTTAAGTATCTAATAAAGTACTACCTCTGGGACAATCGTTTAAAGAGTATGTGGCTTTGAACCTAGGTCAGCTAAGTTTAAACTTACGAATGGACGGATCAGACATCACAACCATCACATAAGTGTTGGATGTAAAGATGTCAATGAAAGCAGCGAAGTTAGAGTTCCTGACTTCCATACTCTGGAAAGAGGCAGCCAGCTTGCTATAGGAAAATGAAGAAGAGAGGTTAAAGAATGAAATAATAACACTACAACAAGCTCTTATTTATGTTAAACATCTTTTGATGATTGAGGTATAGCATTATACCTCAATTCACCACTTCATTAAGATTGTTAATCACTAACTCTACTTTTTCCAAGGAAACTCTTATACTGAATTTAACATGTTTTGAAAAGTAACTGGGACAAAAGTAGGCTAGGACTTGACTTTTAAAATTTTTTAAATTTCAATTTATTTTTTTATGAGTCAAGAGTTTCGCTCTGTCACCCAGGCTGGAGTGCAGTGGTGCCATCATGGCTCATTGCAGCCTTGAAATCCTGGCTCAAGTGATCCTCCTGCCTAAGCCTCCCAAGTAGCTGGGACTACAGAGGTGCATGCCACCACATCTGGCTAAAGCACTTGAAACTGACTGTGAAATGAAAATTGGCTTAGACCTAGATCCATGTTTAAAATCATGTTTCAGAAGACTTCTTCAATATTTAATAAGCATCTTAAGTTGAAATTTCCTTATCATTGAGATTAATATAACTTTTCAGTTACATTTAAATTCAAGAAATGATCTTTTTTCTTTGAAAACAAACAAGGCAACTATATTTGCTTGTCATTGGCTATTTCTTCTTCAAAATGTTAGCATAAACATTCCAGAAAGTCTCAAAGTGTGCTAAGGCATAAAGAGAGTAAACTTATTCCTGCTGTTCTGGAATCAAACTTTTATCAGGGTAAGGATTTTGATTATTAAATCTTTGCTAAATTATGATGTTCGGCCATTCCTTTTTCCTAGATTCACAATGCTATGATTCAAACTTTATTTAACAATAGCTGACACAATGTGATTAAACATTTCTAGACTCTCCATTCTGTACCATTTCTGAATCAGTACCTCACTATTTTAAAGTCAAATAGTAAATACTTAAAGTAGTAGTTTTAGAGTAAATTTTGGTATTCAGTAAGGCAAATTCTCCTTCCTCCTTCTTTTTCAAAACTCCCTTGGATATTCTATTTATTTCTTCCCAAATAGTATCAATCATCTCAAAAGAATATTCTGTTTGGATATTTTTCATACGCTTCTGTACCAGCTGAGTTTGCATTAAAGGACAACGACCTGCATTTCAGTCAACTGGAGGCCCCTTAGAATTTAGCTTTGTCTTTGATTGAAGGAACTATTCTGAATATAGAAGTACAGTTAACTATAGTTATTTGAACTTCTAAAAAATGACAATAATTTTTTCAAGAGATAAACAGATCATTCCTACTAGATCTCTTACCTGCAGCTCAGCTTGAACTGCTTAATAATGTTGCTTATTTTCTCAAATCTATGGGCATCACGCTGCTCTTTACACTGATAGTGAGAAATTACCTATGAAAAAGAATATTGTCCTTTGAATCCATGCAAAATAGTTACATCATCCTCTGCTACTCCTCAAAGCAGACATTTGTCAGTCCCTTGGTCACTGGTTTTTAGGGTAGACTTGGCACCTGGCTTATTGTCTCTTTTCCTCTGTCCTATATATTATCAACATTCTGTGTGGTTTCAACGTCCATTCAGATGGCCCATCTAGTACCATTTGGTTATAATTAAATCATTTACGTATTGCCTATTTTGGTTCACTGCTATTTTTTCTAACTTTAATCACTAAATATTCATTTTATTTCAATATTTCGCATGATGGTCTTCGATTTTTAAAAAGTATCAATCAAAAAGAAAAACAAATAAAAATTCCTAGCTGTTCTTGAGGTATACTTCATGTGTTTAATTTTAATAAAGGCCAAGCTAACCAAATAGCTTTTGGAATTGTATTTTAAAAGCTTAACTGTTTGATTCCAATCCCTGAGGAATATTTACAAATGAACTTATTCAGGATGGACACCCACACCAGCTGAAAATAATTTTTCTAACTTTTTCAGTTTTTAATAAAACCACACAAGTATTACCTATAGGCTGAATATACAGATGCAGAGTGTCTAGTAGGAAGCAAAACTGAGTCACTCACCAGAAGAAAACTCACAGGGAAATTCCATGAGACAATGTGAAAATTTCAAAACATAATTTCTATACCAGTGGAAGAACAAATCCCCCTTGCTTGACTTCACCCCGCTCAGTGAAAATGTTCAGTCACATCTAAACTTGGTCTCAAGAGAAACAAAAACTACCTGTTACTATTAGTAAGGAACAGGGAGCTTATATTAGGTTAACCTCTACAACCATGTGTGGCAGACATAGTAGGGGAATACTGCTGAAGCAGGTTTCGGTCCTGCCACGTACATCAAGACAGAATAGCTTTCTTGCTCATTGTTACTCACACTAGCAGGAAAAACAGGCTCAGGGTAGCACAATTCCAAGCAAGTGACCTCTGCCAGTGGGCTGAGACAGAAAGATACTCTAATTAGGACTCCTTGCCCCATCTATACCAGCTAGAAAGATGGCTCCCAAATACCTCTGGGGTTACAAATAATATTTCCACAAAGGAAGAGGGAAAAATTGTACTTTGGATTCTCTGCCCTGTTGCTATAGTAGCAAAAGGAATCAATATTTAATAGTTTGTCAACTAAATGCCAAGGCTTGCTGGGTGCTCAATGTTCCTGTGTCCCATTTTCATCTGCACAATAAATCTATGATATAGATATTTGTAGAAGGAAAACAAGCCCCTAGAGATTAAGAATTGTTTCTAAAATCACCAAGCATTGGCAGGGCTCAGAAACAAATTATTTACTGGGAACTGCTCTTAGAGTTACATTTACCAAGGCTAATTAGCAATTACTTATGCAGTGTGTTGTGACACCTTAGTTTCTATTATTGCTATTTTTAAAATGTATTTACAAATACAATACTGGTTTTTGCATCCCCCTTTCAGGGTTATACAAACAATAGGCTCTAAAATAGTTGCTAAGTTCAATTTACAAGAAAAATAAAAATACCAACATGCCTCTTTCCCTCTCCACTTCTTCATGTGAACTCCTATGTCACTGAGATGACCATAACATCTCTTCTACATTAAAAGTTTTCAATGAGTCTTTTAGAGAAAAGGATAGGATGTGAGTTTTCTCAAAAGGAAAATATCCCACATTTCATAATAAAAGTCCACAGGAAATAGGAATCCTTTAACATAAATGAACAGTTACTAGCATAAATAATCTGAACTCTCTTTTTTTTTGAGATGGAGTTTCGCTCTTGTTGCCCAGGCTGGAGTGCAATGGCATGATCTCAGCTCACCCCAACCTCCGCCTCCCGAGTTCAAGCGATTCTCCTGCCTCAGCCTCCCAAGTAGCTGGGATTATTGGCATGCGTCACCACACCTGGCTAATTTTGTATTTTTTGGTAGAGACGGGGTTTCTCCATGTTGGTCAGGCTGGTCTCTAACTCCCGACCTCAGGTGATCCACCCGCCTCGGCCTCCCAAAGTGCTGGGATTACAGGCGTGAGCCACCATGCCCAGCCAACAATCTGAACTCTCTAATAATACATACCTGGAAAAATCTAAGTTTCACTAACTTCCAAAGAGCTACACACCAAAGGGCTTCTTTCAGGTCACTTGCTGACAATACTATTTTATAAATAAGTCTGTACATGCTAAAGTTGACAAGAGGGAAAAAGGTTCTTCCTCAAAGTAGTGACATGCTGTTCTCTGTTGCTGAAAACAAAGAACGTACAGTGTGAAGTACATCTGCAAAGCAGAAAGTTCTTACCAGAAAAGTAGCTCTCTCAAAAAGAAGTACTTCATCAGCTTCGATAATTTCAGCAAAATTCCTTAGGTTCATTTCCAGCTGCTGAACATTGGGAATCAGCTGATAAACTATGCTGGACCAAGCCTAACAGAACAGAAACACAGTGTACTACTATTAACAGCTAGTCAGTCCCAGACCTTTGAAATTAGTAAGTACACTATAACATGTGGACAGCAAAATATGATGATAATCCAGTCCCAAACAAATACTGACATTAAATATGATATAACACAAATGAAATGAGAAAATGAAGCTAGCATCTGATTTTTACCCTTGAGTTGAATTTTTTTTAAGTTCAAACACTTTTGTAAAATGCTGGAGAAACTTCTTTCCATTGATAATTGAAAGCAAACAAATATTTAATGCCATCATGTTGCCTTAGGAAAAAAGTTGAAAAACATGATCTACTTTGCTAAAAAGCTCCTAATCTAGTCACAAATATTTAAGTCCAACAGTGTAGATTTCTCTAAAGATCAGAACCTAATTATGCTATATTTAACATATACCTAAGAATCAATTTTATGAAAGTAGCAGAGCCACATAGACAAATGGCCCCTCCCCTCAATAGAATAATATACCATTAAAAGAGAAACTAGTGGCATTATCATTCCCAAAGGTTTGTTGTTATCCGCATAAATTATTGATCCAATTGAATTCAAAATGGTCTACTGTGTTTTTGCCTAAAACTGACTTCATCCAGGAGTATGACTAATGTAAGCAGTTGAAATTAACCACACTCTCCCTCTATTCTTGTAGGCTCTTTTATTTGTATTTTCACTATAATACTTCCTTCACTCTCACTCCAATTTGTCTGGTAAGGTGTACTTTGTTCTTCTCTCCCCTACAAGAGGGCAGGAACCTGGTCTTAGTCATTTGTGTATCCAACAGCATCAAGCAGGTATGTAAAGAGTGCTTGTTGAATAAAACTTAATATAAAAATTTAAGTTAGCTCTATGCAACATTGATGTAAGAGACAGAAGTGCCATGTCTCTGTTCCAATTAGTTTTATTACTTAGGCATGAGGGTTCAGGTTCCAAGTTCCCAGGTCGGTGTTAATGTCACTGCTGAATTTACCTTGGAGAAGGCACCAAAGCTAACCACAGCAGAGACATTGTCACTCACAGCAGTGTTGTGATTAGCCAATTGTCTTTGGTCGTGTTATGTATTGCCATCCTTCACACCGCAGTTGGTTCTTATCAGTGCGTCATGTCCATCCTTATTCACGGTTACCTGTTCTATGGGAATAAGGCTTTGAGAGAAATTCGGCCCATATTAATCTAGAACAGTATTTCCTAGACAGGTATCTCAAAATGATCTGTTATTAGAGTGAGGCTGGGTCAACATAATATTGGGGAAAATGAATTAGTTAAAAAAAAAAAAAAAGCAATGGCTATTTAAAAGTCCAATGGTTTTTCTCCTTGCCACATCAGGTTTCTGTGCTTCTGGTTGTAGATACTTGTCAGATGCTGTTGATACTGAGGCTGTAGCTACCAGTGACAGAGAAGGGTGCTTTCCTACCCAGAGTCAGACTTGTCAATGGATACCAGAAACAGTCTGAAGGGAAGGGCTAACTACAGAAGGATCCAAAAGGACCTAGTCCTCCAAATAACTAGATCAGTAGGAGAAAGGGAGGAATCAGAATAAGGAGCCTATGTGCCAATGAGGTAATTTCAGCTTCATCCATAACAAAGCTATTGTTGTAACCTCCATAATTAGTGTAAGCAGTGTGGTATCCATTCCAGCAATGGGAACAGTACTTCTGGTTGAAAGAATGCTTGTCTCCAATTTGGCATGAAAGTTGAAGCTATTATACCATATGCTAGGCATAACATGTCTGATTCTAAGACTCCTTCTCCAATCTCTTGCCTAAATATTTTCATTTTATTGCCATCCAAACTTAGGCAGACTAGCTTATATCATGTAGAAGTACCTGAATACTAGATACAACTCCAATCAGCATTGAGACCACAACAGGTCAAAATGGATGATGGCCAGTAAGTGAAACCTCTGCTATTACAAAGACCAGTATCAAATTAATCATGACCAAACTGGCTAATTCAGTGTGACTTGGTAGCTATGTCAACCCAATCTAAGATCAAAACCCAAGTCTCTTAATGTTAAGTTTGATATTCTTCAAACAATTTGTTGCAGGTTATTTTTCTTTTTAGTACAACAAATCTAGATGGCTATGAAATAGTTTAAAATCTTTTAGTTTTGTTAATATCCTTCTAGGTTTTTTTTCATGCTCTTAAAATGAGGGAACTCAGGGAGACATACACACCTTATAGAGGGTTTCATCCCAGATAGATGTTCGGAAACAAGAACATTCCAATGGGCGAGACAAACGCCTCAAATCTTCTTCTCGCTCTTTAAAAATCTAAATTAAAAAGCCCAACATACTGATCAGCATATAATAGTTCCCATCTTTCAAGCTAAGATGTAGTTATTTTATCATATTTTAACCAGGAGCTTTTGTTCCTTTCTAAGAGGAATTTTAAGTATGTCTATTTCACAAACTAGGATGGCAGAAACTGTTTCTGGTCAGGTCTAAAAGCACAATAGTTAGAATTCTTCAGGCCTATCCTGCTTATGCTGAATACTCAGTACGAGCACTATGTTTATAAATAAAGCTTATCATACAGAGGAGTCTTAATAAAATACATCAAACACTCCAAAGCACCAAATCTGGGTCATTTTAAGATAGTTATACAGATACCAAGAATATATAAATGAAAATATTTTAACCCTTGTATATATCTTTCTCAGACACATATATAGATATGGAAAAATATCTATATAAATATATATACACAGATATTTTCCCAGGAGTCAGTGGATTGTTGTTAAATATGTACATACACACTGTTATGGTTAATTTTATGTGTCAAGTTAGCTAGGCCATGATACCCAGACATTTGGTTAAACACCAATCTGTATGTTGTTGCAAAGGCATTTTTTTAGTTAAGATTAACATTTGAAACAGTAGACTCTGAGTATTATTCTGTATAATGTGGGTGGGCCTCATCTAATCAGTCGAAGGCCTTAAGAGAAAAAGCCTGTCATTTCCCCAAGAAAAAAGAATTTTGCCTCCAGATTGCTTTCTGACCCGAACCACAAAATTAACTCCACATTAACTCTTCCATGGGTCTCCAGTCTGTCAGCCTGCCCTGCAAATTTTGGACTTGCTAGTCTCTACAATTAGTTGAGAAAGTTCCTTAAAATCAATCTGAATCTTTCTCAATCTCTCTCTCTCTAAACACACACACACACACACACGTATGTATGTATGTATATGTATATTCACATATTCTATTAATTCTGTTATTCTGGAGAACCCTAACACAGACTTCAGTACTGAGAGTGATTCTAGAGAATAATCTTAAGGATGAGTTTTCTAAATTGGTTCTGGGGTTGGTTCTCTAATCTGATTAGATTTAAAGGCCCTAATGACTCACTTTCCAGTAGAAAAGACAGTACTGATAATCTATAGTGTGATGTGGCAGCAGAGATACACAAAATACCACCACTGGATATTCCTAATAAAATACTTTTAAGAGGCAAGGTTCCAGGTGACCACATACATAATTTCGAACATTTTTGTCAAAATAACAAATATGAGATTGGCTGGCTGATCCTAATTGTGCTGAACAAAGTAGAGAAAGAATGAGCTCAGAGATCTGAATTATCAGTATAAATACTTTATAAATGACCACAAAGTTTCTATGACTGCCCTGAAAAAAAACTCTTACCCCCTATAGCTGCAGAGCTGAGACTGATGAAACCAAATTCAGAATCTCATCCTTTAAGTGGATGAATTACAATGCGAACTGAATTCACAACCTCACAGGGCATCTGCTAATAAAGTGAGGGCATTGACCAAGAAGAAGTAGGATTCTAAAATTTGGAATGGAGGTTATTTGGGAAGATCCTGATGAAGCTGGCAAAATTGAAACCTTAAATTCTCAGTCTTCTTTGCCAGTAGAAGCAGCCACTCCATCCATATCTGATATTAACTCTATTTGGCCTGAGAAAACTGCAATGGTCTCCTCTGAGGTATCTGCCATGCAAGACACTCCTGATTCACTCCCACTACCCCTCTTTGCTTCTACACCTATAACTAGTTCAAGTCTCAGCAGACTCCTAAAGGTGACGTGTGAAGTATGACCCATGAGGAATTATGCTATACTCCAAAGAACCACATAATTTCTCCAATTTACAGACAAAAACCAAGGAAATATGTATGGGAATAGATATTAAAGGTATAGGATAATAGTGGAAAAAATATAAAGTTGGATCAGGCTAAATTTACCGATAGGAGCTCATTAAGCAGAGGTTCCACACTTAATGTTGCAGCCCATGGGGTAAGAAAGAGCTTTTAACAGTATGTTTGGATGGTTGGATGAAACATGGACCAAAAGGTGGCCTAAACGACATGAAGTTGAAATGCCAGAACTGCCTTGGTATACTCTAGAAGAAGAGATCCATAGAAAAAGAGGCTTTAGGGACATTGTAATGTTCAAGTATTAACAGATTCATTTAAGGCCTACTCACCAAACCTGCGAGGTTCCAGAAGACACACCTTTCTTTCATCATGACTATGAAAAATAAATTTGTAAGGGCAGCCCCAGCTTCTTTCCCCAATTATGTGATCATTCTTCTCTGTAGGCTAGAACTTTCAGTGGGAACTGCTGCCACTGAATTGGGAAACCTAAATGCGACGGGAGTAGTTGGATCCTAGAATGGCAGGAACCAAGTGGGGGCACTTAATCACCAAAGACAAGGTGGTCATAGTACCATAACTGAAGCAGAGTCAAAGCATTAATCAGAATAGTCTGACTCGTAGAGACCTATGGTGTTGGCTAGTTATCATGATGTTCCTAGAAGTGAAATGGATGGGAAGTCTACTAATTTTTTACTTGATCTGTATACGTGGAAGAATTCTAGGTCAAGTGATAAAAAATTTAATTTGGATTATTAAATTGGAGACTCACAGCTTCTCAATCAATACCCAGACTTCTACCAGTTTACAAACCCAGACCCCTTGAATGAAGGGGAGCCTGGGTCCCCTTGAGGAAGGACACTGCCAAGTATTTATACTGTTAATCTTCCTCCCAGCCTCCTCCAAATGGACCTATGTGGCCTTTTAGCAGGGTGACTGTGCGTTACAGAAAAGGAAATAATCTACTACTGAGCATTAGCTCTGAATTGACCCTAATTCTAGGGAGACCTAAAATGTAACTGTGGTCCACCAGTCAAAGTAGGGCCTTATAAAGGTTAAGTAATCAATGGAGTTTTAGCTCAGGTCTGTCTCATGTAGGCCCAGTGGGTCCTTGCAACCTTCTTGTGGGTTATTTTCCCTGTTCCAGAGTACAAAATTGAAACACACATGCTCAACAACTGGCGGAATCCCTCATTGGTCTCTTGACCTGTGGAGTGCAGGCTGTTGTGGTGGAAAAGCCAGGTGGAACCCATTAGAATGACCTCTACCTAGGAAAATGGTAACCAAAAGCAATATTGCATATTCCTGGAGGGATTGCAGAGGTTAGTGCCACCATCAGACTTGAAAGATGCAGAGTTGGTGATTACCACCACATCCTCCTTCAAATCTCCTATTCAGCCTGTGTAGAAGAAAGATGGCTCCTGGACAGTGGACTGTCATAAACTTAACTAGATGGTGACTACAATTGTAGCTGCTGTGCCAAATGTGGTTTCATTGCTTGAGCAAATTAACATATCCCCTGGTACCTGTATGCAGCTAGTTTTCTAACAAATGCTCTTTTCTCCATACCTGTCTTTATTAAGGCCCACCATAAGTACACTGTAAGTTGTTTGCTTTCAGCAGGCAAGGCCAGCAATACACTTCACTGTCCTGCTGCAGGGGTATATCAGCTCTCTAGTCCTATGTCATAATTTGCTTCACAAGAATCTTGACCACCTTCACAAGAATCTTGACCACGCTTTTACAAGATATTAGGCAGATCCATTACATTGATGACATTATGCTGATTGGACCTAATGAGCGAGAAGCAACAACTACATTAGACTTACTGGTAAGATAGCTGCATGTCAGAGGATGGGAAATCTGACAAAAATTCAGGGGCCTTCTACCTCAGTGAAATTTTGAGGGGTGCAGTGGTATGGGGAGATACCCCTTCTAAGGTGAAGGATAAGTTGTTGCATCTGGCCCCTCCTACAACCCAGAAAGAAGTACAACATCTAGCAAGCCTCTGAATTTTGGAGGCAACACAGTCTTCATTTGGCTGTGTTACTCTGGCCCATTTACCAAGTGACCCAAAAACCTGACAGTTTTGAGTAGGTCCCAGAACAGAAGGTTCAGGCTGCAACTCAAGCTGCTTTCCACTTGGGTCATATGATCCAGCATATCCAATGGTGCTTGAAGTGTCAATGGCAGACAGGGATGCCATTTGGAGTCACTGGCAAGCTCCCATATGTGAACTGCAGCACATGCCTTCAGCATACTGAAGCAAAGCCCAGCTGCTGTTCACAGATAACTATACCCCTTTTGGGAAACAGTTCTTGGTTTGCTATTAGGTCTTAGTATAGACTGAACACTTAATCATGGGCCACTAAGTAACCATGAGACCTGAGCTACCCATCATGAACTGGGTATTATTTGACCTACCAAGCCATAAAGTTGTGCATACGCAGTAGGACTCCATCACCAAATTAAAGCGGTATATATGAGATCAGGCTCAAGTAGGCCTTGGATGAACAAGTAAGGAACATGGCCACAGTCCCCATTCCTGCTATACTACCTTTTTTTTTTTTTTTTTTTTTTTTTTTTGGCTCACTCTGTCACCCAAGCTGGAGTGCAGTGGCACAGTCTCAGCTCACTGCAACTTCCACCTCCCGGGTTCAAGCAATTCTTGTGCCTCAGCCTCCTGAGTAGCTCGGACTACAGGCGCATGGCACACACCACCACGCCTGACTAATTATTGTATTTTTAGTAGAGATGGGGTTTTGCCATGTTGGCCAGGCTGGTCTTGAATTTCTGACCTCAAGTGATTTGCCCACCTCAGCCTCCCAAAGAGCTGGGATTACAGGCATGAGCCACCATGTCCGGCCTATACTACCCTCTCTTTTCTAGCCTGCAACTATGGCCTTATGGGGAGTTTCCCACAATCAGCTGACAGAGAAAGAAAACTCAGGACTGGTTTACAGATAGTTCTGCATGATACGCAGGTGCCATCCGGAAGTGGACAACTGCAATACTACAGCAGCCCTGTAAGAAAGTGGTAACTTTCTTTACAGAAAGAAAGTTATGGGACAGCCCTGAAAGAAAGTGGTAAAGGGAAATCCTCCCAATGGGCAGAACTTTGACCACCTGGTTGTTCACTTTGCTAGGAAGAAGAAATGGCTAGATGTACAATTAGTTATCAATTCATGAGCTATGGCCACTGGTTTGCTGGATGGTCAGGGACTTGGAAGGAACATGACTGGAAAATTGGTGACAAAAAGGTCTGTGGAAGAGGTATATACACAGATCTTTCTGAATGGGTGAAAAATGTGAGGATATTTGTGTCTCATATGAATGCCACCAAAGAATGACTTCAGCAGAAGAGGATTTTAATAACCAAGTAGATAGGATGACCTGTTCAGCCCCTTTCTCCAACCATGCAGGTAACTGCCCAATGAGCTCATGAATAAAGTGGCCATGGTGGCAGGGTTGTTATATATGGGCTCAGCATCAGGGACTTCCACTCACCGAGGCTGATCTGACTACAGCCATGACTGAGTGTTCAATCTGTTAGCAACAGAGACCAACACTGAGTCCCTGATATGGCACTATCCCCCAGGGTGATCAGCTAAGTACCTGGTGGCAGGTTGATTACACTCATCTGCTTCCATCATGGAAGGGACATGATTACTGAATTACACATTCTGGATATGGATTTGCCTTCCCTGCATCCATTTCTTCTGCCAAAACTACCATACATGGATTTACAGAATGCCTCATCCACCATCACAGTATTGTACACAGCATTGCTTCTGATCAAGGAACTCACTTCACAGCAAATAAAGTGAGGCAATGGGCTCATCCTCATGAAATTCACTGGTCTTACCATGTTCCCCACCATCCTAAAGCAGCTGGCTTGACAGAATGGCAGAATGGCCTTTTGTTTTGTTTTAATTAGAGATGCATCTCACTATGTTCCTAGGCTGGATTTCAACGAGGCTAGGCAACCCTCTTGCCTTACCCTCCCACAAGGAGATAGAACTACAAGCATGAGTCATCATACCTGGTTAGAATGGCCTTTTGAAGACTCATTTACAGTGCCAACTATGTTAGATAGTTGCAATACTTTGCAGAGCTAGGCAAGGTTCTCTAGGAGGCTGTATGTGCTCTGAATCAGCGTCCAGTAAATGGTGCTTTTAATTTTATAGTGAGGATTCATGGGGTGGAAACTGGAGTGCCACCACTCACTCCAGTGACCCACTAGCAAAATTTTTGTTTCTTGCCCCTGTGACCTTATGCTCTGCTGGCCTAGAGGTCTCAGTTCCAAAGGCAGAAATGTGTCTACCAGGAGACATAGTGATTCCACTGAACTGGAAGTTAAGACTGCCAACCAGCCACCTTGGGTCCCTCAAGCCTCTGAATCAACAGGCAAAGAAGGAAGTTACTATGCTGACTGGACTGACTGATCCTGACTACTATGGGGAAACTGGATTGCTCCTCCAAAATAGATATAAGGAAGAAGAGTATTTCTGGAATATAGGAGAGCTCTTAGGATGTCTCTTAGTAATACCATGCTCTGTGATTAAACTTAATGGAAAACGACAATGCCCAATTCAGGAAGGTCCACTAATGGTCTTTGGGTCACCCCACCAGAGAATATACAACAAGCTGAGGTGAGTGCTGTGGGCAAAGGTAATCTGGAACTGAATAAGGCAGTTATAAAGACCAGTTAAAAATCACGTGACCAGTTATACAAATGAGAATTGCAATTGTCATGAGTACTTCATCTTGATTTTGTTATGAATATGTATATATAGTAAATGTCTGTTTTTTCCCTTTTAATCCCTTATCATGAACATATCATATGATATATCATAATATTTAAGTATTGTTAACTTTACATTATAATGTAAAAGAAGAGTAAACATTAGTCAATAACTTTACATCCTCTTCTGGGAAAATGATTATTGCATTTTTGGTTGTATGCAGGATTACTGTATCATGTTAAATGGAAGTATGACCTTGTTATTGTTTTTATTTGAAGATTAGGTATGGTTTCAGTAGATGTGTATGAGTGCCAAGTTGACAAGGGGTATGACTGTAATATTTAGTTTTATGTGTTAACTTGACTAGGCCACAGTATCCTGACATTTAGTCAAACAGCAGTCCAGATATCACTGTGAAGGTATTTTTCAGATGAGATTAACATTTAAACCAGGAGACTCTGGGTAAAGATTACCCTCTATAATATAAGTGAGTCTTATTTAATCAGTTGGAGGCCTTAAAATAAATACCCCTCTCTCTGCGTGTGTGTGTCTCTTCCTGTCTTTCTATGCACGCGCACATACACACACACATGATTAGTTAGTTCTGCTTCCCTGGAGAACCCTAAGATACACACATAGAAGAAAATAACTAGGTGCGGTTTTTGTATTGTTGCAATTTGCCATTTGATTTTGGAATACATTCTTAAGTAAATGTGGTTATGTTAGACATCATTTTAATGTCCATTTTTCGCTTTATGTTTTTTTGCTAATGACTTATTACTTGCTGTTTATTTTATATTTATTTTAGAATATGGAAATGATGTTAGACAAAAAGCAAATTTGAGCGATTTTCTTATTCGAGTTCAAAATGGGTCGTAAAGCAGTGGAGACAACTCACAACATCAACAACACATTTGGCTCAGGAACTGCTAACGAACGTATGGTGCAGTAGTGTTTCAAGATGTTTTGCAAAGGAGACACAAGACTTCAAGATGAAGAGCATAGTGGCTAGCCATCAGAAGCTGACAATGATCAATTGAGAGCAATCATCAAAGCTGATCCTCTTACAATTACATGAGAAGTTGCCAAAGAAATCAACGTCGACCATTCTACAGTTGTTCAGCATTTGAAGCAAATTGGAAAGGTGAAAAAGCTCAAAAGGTTTGCTCATGAGCTGAGCAAAAAAAAAAAAAATCATTTTGAAGTGTTGTCTTCTCTTATCCTATGCAACAACAAATGATCTCTCAATTGGATTGGGATGTGCACCAAAAAGTGGATTTTATATGACAACTGGTGACAATTGGCTCAGAGGATGGACTAAGAAGAAGCTCTAAAGTACTTCCCAAAGCCAAACTTGCACAAAAAAAGTCATAGTCACTGTTTGTTGGTCTGCTGCCGGTCTGATCCACTACAGCTTTCTGAATCCCGGGGGAACCATTACATATGATAAATATGCTCAGCAAATCAACGAGACACACCAAAAACTGCAACGCCTGCAGCCAGCACTGGTCACAGAAAGGGCCCAATTCTCCATGACAACACCCGATCGCACATTGCACAACCAACACTTCAAAAGTAGAAGAAATTGGGCTATGAAGTTTTGCCTCATCCACCATGTTCACCTTACCTCTTGCCAACCAACTACCACTTCAAGCATCTCGACAACCTTTTGCAGGGAAAACACTTCCACAGCCAGCAGGATGCAGAAAATTCTTTCCAAAAGTTTGTTGAATCCCAAAGCACGGATTTTTGTGCTACAGGAATAAACAAATTTGTTTCTTGTTGGCAAAAATGTGTTGACTGTAATGGTTCCTATTTTCATTCCAAAAGATGTGTTTGAGCCTAGTCATAATGATTTAAAATTCATGGTTCAAAATCACAATGATTTTTTTTTTTTTTTTGAGATGGAGTCTTGCTCTTTCGCCCAGGCCAGACTGCAGTGGCGCTATATGGGCTCACTGCAAGCTCCGCCTCCTGGGTTCACGCCATTCTCCTGCCTCAGCCTCCCAAGTAGCTGGGACTACAGGCGCCCGCCACTGCGCCCAGCTAATTTTTTGTATTTTTTAGTAGAGACGGGGTTTCACCGTATTAGCCAGGATGGTCTCGATCTCCTGACCTTGTGATCCGCCCGCCACGGCCTCCCAAAGTTGCTGGGATTACAGGTGTGAGCCACCGCGCCCAGCAAAATCACAATTATTTTTGCACCAGTCTTAGCTGAAATGGATATTTAGGGAAGTACACTAACCATTTTACCTTAAAACTTCTAAGTACATTTTTAATAAAATAAAGAATATACTTTTCTTAACTAAGCTTAAAGTATCTTGAAGAATATTAATCTATCTTTGGAAATCTTTATATACGCATTTAGAAAATAATAAGACGATTAATCAAAAGTGATTTGTTTTTTCCAAGATGGTAGACTGAAGGCTTTGTTAGCGGACCTCACCTGCTTGGAAACAGCAGAGTGGTGTGTAGAGATTCACAGTGTAAATTTTTATCCAAGAAGGAACACAGGAACTCAACAGAAAAACTGAAAGAAGCTTCAGACACTTTGAAAGAAGTGGTGGGCAGCAACCTACACCATGAGCCAGGCAGACCACTGTGAGTCTCCAGAGCATGAAAGGGGGAGACAATGTCTCCTTGATACACATTCCAACTGAGAAGCTGAGCAAGCCAGGCCACAGGGGAGCACCTTAACTCTACCCAGCACTGCAGTTGATTTGGTGAGCAGTGGGAAGTATATGAAAAAGAGCGGTATTGAGAAGTACTTTGCATGTACCCTGAAACCCCAGTGGGGACAGAAGGAAACCATTCCTGATAGAGGAACCTCACAGCTAACTCAGGCAGTGGTCACAGGATGGGAGAAGCTCCCAACTGAGATTTGCAGTCTAATCTCTCGAGTGAGGACAAACTCCCTTGGCCAGAACTGAGGGGCGAGTGGGAAGTACGCTCTCGCCACAGGAGCAGCAGCCAAGTGCCCCAGCTTCGTGAACAAACAGGGAGAGGTGAGGCCTGAAAGGCATAGTTTCTGTCTCAGGCAGCAGGAAGGCTTATGGCCTGGGGCAGTTTTGCATTCTTAACACAGACTGCCTGGGATCCAGCTAGCTGCTGCTAGCAGAAGACTGTGGATGTGATACCTACCTTGTCAAAGCTGTGGGAGTTGGGTGGGTCTCACTGACACCTGCTACTCCTTCTCCCAATGTGGATTCTTTTGTGCAGCAGAGTCAGTTGTGCTTCTCCCTGGAACATTACCCTAGTGGCCAGGGAACTGCCCTCCAAGCCCCACTGGGACCACTGCTTGTGCTTACACATGGGGAGCCAGAGTGCAAATCTGTTTGACCCAGCCCAAACCCGGTTTGCCCCTCCACCTGCCCTGGTAGCATAACACAACAGACAGGGACTTTTGGGAGTTCCATGGCCTTGGCCATCGCCTGAGACACAAGTTCTTCCCCTGAGTATCATAAGCCAGGCACAAATCCCATGGCCACCATCACAACTGGCTCTCTCCTACAAACGCCACCTCCTGGCTAGAGGGCAACTGGTGCAGCCCATTACAACATCTGCTGACACAATAACACACCACTTGAGAAGGAGAAAACTTCTGCGTGACCTCAGCTAACATCATTTACCCACACCATCCCAGCTAATCGGGAGGTCTTGAGCCTACTCATGTGCCTAGTACATTACTACTATAGCTGGGATTTGAGAAAGCCATCACACTAAGGCTATTTTTAGCCAGGGAAATCTTTCAGAGTCTATGTCACTCCCCTGCTACCCTTATCATAGCTTGTGCTTACACCTGCTGGGAGACCAGAGGGCAGGACAGCTTGGTCCAGATCCACCCAACATTGTCCCCCTCTGAAGCTCAGAGCAGAGCCTAAGACACTGCACATCCTGCAGACCTGTCCCACAGCCTTTGGCATCAGAGAGCTTCTCCACTTGGCTGATAAGAAGCATCAGTGACCAATTCTCCTCAGAAGGAAGAACCAAAATTACAGGTGAATAATCATAGCCCAAATGGAATGTTAAGCGGAGAGTGCTGGAGCTTATCAGAGAGTTCAGTGGAAGAATCTGTGACACACCAAAAAAGAAAAAAGAAAGTAACAAGAAGCTGGCAGAGATCAAACCCTCAGAGACTTAATAATCTGCGGACAGAGGAGGTGGGAGTGCTCTTGGCCCTTGCAGCAGACTGCTGGTATCCAAGCTCAAAGAGGACTTCTTTGCACTCACGAGCACAAGTACCAGAGTGGGCTGCGATTTAGGGACTCCTCAAGGGCATTACCTTGCTCACACAAGGTCCCTTCACACTTTCCTCCTGGACCTGAGCTATAGCAGTGGGTGCCATGCTGGATGTGCACCCATTGTGAGACTTTGTTTTGCTCAGGGACCTTCAATCCTTGTGTCTTCACATCACTGGATGCCTTGCACATATTCCCCCAGCACCAGCTTAGAGTGTGGAAGCCCCACAAGGCGGCTAGACCAGATGCGCAGCAGGATTTGCAGTAGTCTGGCCCTGAGGGACTGCCACACCTATGGGAACAGGGAGTGCACCACATCAAGGGAGCACCCTGTGGGACAAAAGAAACCAGACTGCAGGCCTTGAGTCCCAGAAGTTTCCACTTGTGGGAAGTTTCCTTCAGCAGAGACACAGGTGCAAGGCCATGCTCAGTGGTGAAAAACTGCAGTTCTACCCCAGCAGTCAGGCAGCTCCAGTGCTCATGAAGGGACCCAGAGAAGGAAACTTCTCTCCCTTGCCCACCACTTGCAGATACAGCTGGGGCTTCTCTTCCAGGAACTCAGCATGAGTGTGCCTATAGACAGTCTTTCTGGAGCACTTCAGGGTGACTACATCTCCACAAGAGGAGTGCCCTCTGGGTTCAGGCTTGCACAAGAAGTAAAGTCACAACCCCTCTTTACATGGAATGTCAGCATTCCTGCAGATGGACAGAGGTGCTTGTCTGATCTGAATATCCAGAACACTGGGACAAGGGCATGATGGGGAAGCAGATGGCTTTCCTGCTGGCCTGGGAGAGGAGCTGAGGTGGCTCCCTTCTGTCTCCCTGTAAAGACCTCAGTACATTTCACTGAGAGCTCCCCCAGCCAGCTCAGTCAAGGCTGGGCCTTCTGCCCACAAATGGGGTACTGCATATACCCACCTACTTCAGCTGCAGCTGGTTTTTACCTGTGGGTGCCTGTACTAGCATGAAGGCTGAACTATTCAATGGCAGAGGTCTCATGAAGCTTATCTCATTCCCCAGTGGTATGCACTTTGTTATTTTTTTCCCCAGTATATTTTTCACAAAAATAACAAAATATACACCACGGGAAAATGAGATAAGCTTCATGAGACCTCTGCCATTCTGGCCCATGGGAGACAGTGAGCCTTCTCACACACCCAGCACACTGCTACTACAACCAGCAGCTAAGAAAGCCATTGCACAAAGATTCTCTACAACCAAAGAGCTCATACACAGTCTTTGCCACTGAAAGCACCCAGAGCCAAAGCTAGGTGACCATACACTACACACATTAAAGTCACATACTCAAGGGGAGAAAAACATTTAAAAACCCAGTAAAATCAGAAATAAATTCAAAAATAATAAGACGAAATTGTCCACCCAGATGAGAAGGAACCAGAAAAATGATTCTGGCAACATGCAAAAACAGAGTTCTACAACACCCCCAAAAAGATCACACTAACTCTCCAGTGATGGATCCAAATCAAAATGAAATCTTTGAAATATCAGATAAAGAATTCAAAATGTTAATTATTAGGTTGCTAAATGATATCCAAGAGAAAGTTAGAAACCAACATAAAGAAATAACTGGACCAAGTAGAAGAAGAATTTCAGAGCTTGAAGACAAGGCTTTCAAATTAACACAATCAGATAAAAATTTTAAAAAAGGAATTAAAAGAAATGAACAAAGTCTCCAGTAAATATGGGTTTAGGTATAAAACATCCAAATCTAAGAATCACAGGTGTTCCTGAGGGAGAAGAAAAAGCAAAAAGCTTGGAAAACCCATTTGAGGAAATATTTGAGGAAAACTTTCCTGGTCTTGCTAGAAATTTAGACATCCAAATACAAGAAGCTCAAAGAACTCCTAGAAGATTCATTATAAAAAAAGACATTACCAAGTCATCAGGCTATCTAAAGTCAACATGAAGGAAAGAATTCTAAGAAGAGTGAGACAAAAGCATTGGATAACTTACAAAGGAAAACCTATCAGACTAACAGCAGACTTCTCAGCAGAAACCTTACAAGCCAAAAGGGATTGAGTCCTATCTTTAGTCTCCTCAAACGGAATAACTGTCAGCCAAGAATTCTGTATCTATCAAAACTAAGTTGCATATGTGAAAGAGAAATGAAGTCTCTCCCAGACAAGCAAATGCTGATGGAATTTGTCTCCACCAGACCAGACCTATAAGAAATGCAAAAGGAGTTCTAAATATCTAAATGAAAGGTCATATGCACCAGTATAAAAACACTTGAAGGCAAAAAAATTCACAGGACTTACAAAACTGTAACACATTGAAGAAAACCAAGCAACTAGGTAGCAGCACGATGACTGCAACAGTACATCACATGTCAATATTAACATTGAATGTAAATGGTCTAAATGTGCCACTTAAAAGATAATAGATGGACAGAATGGAAAAAAACACAAACCAAATATCTGCTGTCTTCAAGAGACCCAGTTAACTTGTAAAGATTCTTATAGACTTAAGGCAGATGGGTAGGAAGAATATTCCATGTTAATGGAAACCAAAAGCGAGTGGGAATAACTATTCTTAGATAAAACAGACTTTAAATCAACAACAGTAAAAAAGACAAAAAATGTCATTATATAATGATAAAGAAATCAATTCAACAAGAAGATATAACAACCCAAAATTTATGCACACCTAACTCCAGAGCTCCCAGATTCATAAAAACAGAAACTACTAGACCTAAGAAAAAGAGATAGAAAGCAATACAATTATAGTGGAGGACTACAACACGCCATGGACAGCACTGGATAGATCATTGTGGCGGAAAGTCAACAAACACTGGACTTAAACTGGACTCTAGAACAAGTGGATTTAACAGACATTTACAGAACATTCTACCCAAAAACTGCAGAATATACATTCTTATTGTCAGCACGTGGAACTTTTTCAAGATAGACTATATATCAGGCCACAAAAGAAGTCTTAATAAATTTTAAAAAATCAAAATCATATCAAGTATCACATCAGCCCAAAGCAGAATAAAACCAGAAATCAATTCCAAGAGGAATTCTCAAAACCATACAAATATATGGAAATTAAATAGTCTATTCTTCAATGATCTTTGGGTCAAAAATAAAATCAAGATGGAAATTATAAAATTTTTTGAAATGAATTAAAATACTGACACAAGTTATCAAAATCTCTGGGATATAGCAAAAGCAGTGCTAAGATCAAAGTTTATTGCACTAAATGCCTACATCAAAAGGACAAAAAGATCACAAATTTACAACCTAACATCACACCTCAAGGAACTGGAGAAACAAGAACAAGCCAAACCCAAAGCTAGCAGAAGAAAAGAAATAAGAAATAACGAAGATTAGAGTAGAACTCAAGAAAATTGAAAATAAATTAAAAAAATACAATGGTCAATGAAACAAAAAGTTGGTTCTTTGAAAAGATAAACTAAATTAATAAACCACTAGCTAGATAAAGCAAGAAAAGAAGATTCCAATAAGCTGTATCAGAAATGAAAATGGAAACATCATACTGATAAACACAGAAATACAAAGGATGACTGAGACTACTATGAACACTTCTATGCACTCAAAGTACAAAATCTAAAGGAAATGGATAAATTCTTGGAAATATACAACCACACAAGCTTCAATCAGGAAAAGAAATAGAAATCCTGAACAGAGCACTAACAATTAGTGAGACGTAATCAGTAATAAAAAAAAAAAAAACCCAGCCGGGCACGGTGGCTCAAGCCTGTAATCCCAGCACTTTGGGCGGCCGAGGCAGGCGGATCATGAGGTCAGGAGATTGAGACCATCCTGGCTAACATGGTGAAACCCCGTCTCTACTAAAAATACAAAAAATTAGCCGGGTGTGGTGGCGGGCACCTGTGGTCCCAGCTACTCGGGAGGCTGAGGCAGGAGAATGGCGTGAACCTGGGAGGCAGAGCTTGCAGTGAGACGAGACCACGCCACTGCACTCCAGCCTGGGTGAAAGAGTGAGACTCCATCTCAAAAAAAAAAAGAAACAAAAACCCAAAATTTCCCAACCAAAAAAAAAAACCCCAGGACCAGATAGATTCATAGCCAAGTTCTATGAGACAGTCAAAGAACTGATGCCAATCCAACTGAAACTGTCCCAAAAGATTGAGAATCCTCCTTAACTCATTCTACAAAGCCAGTGTCATCCTAATACCAAAGCCACGAAAGGACATAAAAAAAGAAAGCTACAAATCAATATACTCAATGAACATAAATGCAAAAATCTTCAACTAAATATTAGCAAACCTAATCTACCAGCACATCAAAGAGATCATTCACCAAGATCAAGTGGGCTTCATCCCAGGGATGCAAGTATGGTTCAATATACACAAGTCAATAAATGTGATTTGCTATATAAACAGAATTAGAAACAAAAACCATATGATCATCTTAATAGATGCAGAAAAAGCATTCAATAAAACCCAGCATCCCTTTATGATAAAAAACCTCCAACAAACTAGGCACAGAAGAAACATACCTCAAAATAGTAAGAGCCCTTTATGAGAAACCCACAGCCAACATCAAAATGAATGGAGATAAGTTTAAAGCATTCCCCCTAAGAACTGGAAAAAGACAATTATATCCACTTTCAACACGTCTATTCAACATAGTACTAGAAGTCCTAGCCAGAGTAATTAGGCATGAGAAAGAAATAAAGGGGATCCAAACTGAAAAAAGGAAGTCAAACTATCTCTTGTTTATAACTCTGGAATGGAAAACCCAATACTGCACATTCTCGCTTGTAAGTAGGAGCTAAGCTATGGGTACATAAAAGCATACAGAGTGGTACAATGGACACTGGAGACACAGAAACGGGGAGGTTGGCGGGGGTGAGGGAAGAAAAATTACCTATTGGGTATAATGTACACTATTCAAGTGATGAATGCACTAAAAGCCCAGACGTGACCATAGTACAATTCATCCATGTAATCAAAAACCACATATAACCATAAAGTTACTGAAATAATAAAATAAATTAAAATACTAAAAAAAACCCCACAAAATTACAAGTGAATAAAACACTTCTAAATGTTTAAAGGAGCTCATTTATTGGAATGCTGTAAGTTTTTCTACTGCAATTTTGGATAGGAAATAAAGTGATTTTTAAAGGAAACGAGAATAAAACAGCAAGAGCAATAACAAGGCCCTCACAAACTCAAGACCCAAGCTGCGTACATGATTTTCTGCTGAAGTAAAACCATATTAATTATTAGGTATTAAACAGTAATTAATACTTCATGACAGAAGTTGAGGGAGAAAGAGCTAAAAAGACTACTAAATAATCAAAAGCAGTTTTCTGAGTCAAATATGGAACCCTTCAAATGGTTTTTGAAAGCCTATAAGCCAACCTATAAATACCAAAACACTAGAACAGTGGAGGCAATCCTGTAACTAGTCATATAAAAAAAGTATTCCTTACCACAGCAATTACCAAAAAATCCTTTCATTAAAGGATTTCCTTAGATTCTTATACTCCAACTCAAAGAGAAACTGTATTCCTCTATATGACCAGCATATCCTAAAACTGCTTTCCTTAGTTTTATACCCTTAGAAATAGAGGAGGATCTTCTCTTTTAGCATAGACCTTAAAATCCAATCCTCTTATTTTATACTGAGCAAACTAGACAGACTATATTGCAGCTAGACTATATGACTTGCCAATCCTGGAGTCTCACAGCTAAGCAGGAATTTACCCATTTTACTATGTCTTTCTATAATGGGCCTTGGAGCCTTCTCAGGGCTATTTTGGTTTGTGGATAGCTATCTATATTTGTTTTTTTGTAGGGGAATGAAGACTGGTTATCTCCTACTCCACTATCTTGGTGACATCACCGCTACTGTGCCTTCTCTGGTTTAAATTTGTGTGTACTAACTCCCATGTCAGAAAAGAGAAATCTAGTAAATCAGTGAGATTATGAGGGACCTGGCATAGTGCCTAACACACTGTGGTTGGCACTTGAACTGGTACATACCAGTTTCCTAAGTCAATCTAATGAAGCAGCAACCTCTCTTCATCTCACTCCTAGTGGGTCTTAACCTTGACACTATCTCCCTGCTTTGAAGGACAATAAAACTGGGGCAGCAAATATATTTTAAAAATAAATAAATGCTGCTTAGTGAGATCACTTGGACAGATTCCTTGCCTAATTCTGAAAATTATTTACTAATAAATCTTTCCCTTATTGAAAATGTGTTTAAAAGAGTGTTTAGTTAAAGTAAATGACAAAACTTTACTTTGAAAACTTCTGCTGACTTTTTATTCCTGAAAAAATGGTACAAATTTACCTATACCTCTACAAAATAAGTTTGCAAAGCATGTCGAGCATTTGGTGCAGCACTTCTTCTGTTTCTTACCAGGTCCCGTTGATCCTCCTGTACCAGATCCATTTTGTGTACCAAGCAAAATATTTTGGCATCTGGAGAATTCTGCAGAATGGCCTCCAGGCATGATTGGTAATAGTGCATGTCCTTTTCCAGTTCGCGGCTCTCCACATCAAAGACATAAATCAGAACCTCCACATTTCGGAAGATGTTGTCCCGTTGGCTAGTGAAATAATTTTCCATGAAGGTGTCTTGCCTGATAGAAAAAATATATATATAGTAAGCAAATCCTCAATTCAATCACTCCTCCTTATAACCTATTTTTGTTGGCTTGATCAATGTGAAAGATAATCTTAAGGCTTCAATTTAAAGGGCAAATCATAACAAATAAGTCTGGCCTTACCTTCTCACCTCTTGAGCCACAACTTGAGCCAACAAAAGAAGTTTGCAGAGCATATCAACCATTTGGTGCAGCCCCTTTTCTGTTTCTTACCCGGTCTCATTGATTCTCCTGTACCAGATCCATTTCTCTGCCCCTCTCCTTATGTTCTAAACACACTGACTTTTTCTCAATTCCTCAAGTGGCACATGGTTTATCCACTATGTGGCCTTTACACATGCTGTTCACTCTGTCTCAGATGCTACCCCCCACCTCCTCATCTAGTTAACTCCTGCTTGTCTCTTTAGATTTCAGTTCAATCCATATTTCCTCACAGAAACTACCCATGGCCTCCTGACAGGTCAATCCACTAAGCATAGGTTCTTATATCAATACATTCCTCTTACTTCTAACATTTACCACAAGTTATTACACTTGTTTGTGAGTTTTTCATTAACACCATTCACTTCCCTAGACAGCAAGTTCCATGTCTGTTACTATCCTTCATTGTTTCCCAGCTTCTAATGGAGTGTTAAGTACTCAATGAAAATTTGCTGAATGAATAACTCAATAGTCAAATATTCTAAACTACATTAAAATGACTCCAATGGTAACTTTTTAACAGAATGTTGCTCTTTGCTCGTTAGGCTAAGTGCTGCTTTCCAGGAAGTTCTCAATTACCACTTGGCCGGCAGAAAACAGTAGCATCCGGTAGTAGGAGAAAAAAATCAGGAACCTAGGTTCTAGTCCTGTACTTTGCTATTAATTAGCTGTGTGAACTCAGCAGAATGATAATCTCCCTGGACCTCAGTTGCCTTATCTCTAAAAATGAAGATCATCACATCTTAGTGCCTAAAAGCAAGGGACTTGGGACTAATGTCTTAACACAGATTAGAAAATTAGAACCAATGATAATGAGGAAGGATTTGTATGGAGATATGTGTTAGGATGTTAAGTGATCCATCTGCTAGCAGGAATGGAGTCATTTTCTTAAAGAGTATTTAGCTATTGCATTATTCTTTCAACAAATATTCACTGAGCACCCACTCTATGGCTGGCTCTATGCTAAGAGCGAGATACACTGAGCTAACAATATCTATGTATTTTGTGAGGCACTCTGCTATGCAACTTTGTATAAATTATCTTACTTAATCATCAAAACAACCCTATGAGCTGGTACCATTGCCTTCACTACTGTACAGATGAAGAAACTGTGGCTCAGAGAGTTTAAATGATTTACCCAAGATAACACAGCTAACAGAGCTGAGGTACAAACCCCAATCTGACTCCAAAACCTATGCTCCTATCCACTGTGCAGTGCACACTGCTCCTTCAGCACAGAGATGTACCATAGCCAGCATACATCCACAGTGTGTGTACATTTGTCATGGAATATGTGGTGAATATTTTGCTCATAAGAGGAAGAGCTAACTCCTACTCTTCCAAAAAGTAGGTAACTTAGCTAGAGAATGTGTGCTCAGTGTCTGATCTACAGTATTGAGACTGCCTGGAGAAAATTATTGACGTATTATAACTAAGAACAAAGTAGTATGGTGTGACAGCTAAGAGCTCAGCACTGGTGTCAGGCTGCCTGAGACAGAAACCTAATTTATTCCTCCACGAAAGGGGATAATCTATCCCAAACTACAGATACCTAGATGGAGCTTGGATTAGCGCTATTTAAACATGTCACATACAGAGGGCATTTTCACAATTCCATAAAAGTCAGAGATGTTTATTGACTCAAGTGTCAATTTTAAAGTAATTTCTATCCAATCTATTACAAATGATAGTTACTCTAGGTGTATTCGCCATGCTGATATACTAGATGCCACGATTACTGACATCGGCTTCACAAACAAGTAAGCAGATGGTACTTACCCACCACAATCCCACAGGTTCAATACCAGGTTTCCCAGAAATCGAACATGAGAATGTTCTACATCAACTGGAAGACAAATATGACAAATCTAGTAATTATAACAGGTGAAGTGAAATTCAAAATAAGCGAAGCACTAACCCATGAAATTTAGAAGGACCAAAGTGGAGTGAAATGCTCAAAGCCACAACAAGAAGGTGATTTTCAGCTGAGTAGTGTGGTTTAGTGGCAAGGTAGGCACCTAAACTACCCTGGGCTATAGAACTGGCTCTCATATTAAGTCATTTCACTTTTTAGTAGTTTAATACTTAGAGCAGAAACAATCTCCAACTATAATACTGTTAAAATTTCAACATGTAATAGATATATACCATATAATCAGTCTTCCCTGTCCCACTTGCCCCCACCAACCTCACATACACACAAAAATTAAAAAAAAGTAACAAAAAACAAACATAAAACAATAACCAAATGAACTCCTGCTATTGATTTCCTTTCCAGTTAATGACCCTAACTTTTTCCCACTTTTGACTCCTCTATCCACATTCAATACATTGCTAATCCTTTGTAATCTCTCTCAAATCCATTCCTTATTTTATAACCTACCACAAACATTAAGGAAGCCCCTTATCATCTCAAGTCTACACTACTACAATAGCTCCATAACTCACCTCCCCACCAAAAAGCCTTACTCAATTTTACTTCATCCGACAGGCTACTGCCAGGCTCATCTTCTTAACACTACTTTGAACATGTCACTCCCCATTCAAAACACTTTCAATGGCTCCTCCATGCCTATGGGGAGGCATTCAAGGTCCTTCACAATTTGGCTTCCAATCTACCTATACATTCCCCAATGATCCACATTAATAAAGCCTTTCACTCCAGCCCAATTTGGTTTATTCACAGTCCTCCCAAACCCCACTGCCTCCCCAACCCCCAAAATACTTTACACCAGGGGTCGCAAACTTGCTAACAGGGGCCAGGCCAGTAACCGTACATGAGCAAAGTTGGCCACATATGGAGTGTAAACATCTACCCAATGAGATAGTAGAGTGAGCAGCAGTTACTCAGCTCTGGTTCATTTGCCATGCAGGAATGGGGACTCTGGGTTACCAGATCTTTAAGTTTTTCAGCAGTAGTGGGAAATCCATATTTTTATGAAAACTTTTACATGTTGATAACTAATTCCCATTTTTAGAAAACATCACATGGGCCAAACAAAACACATCTACAGGCCTTATCCAGGATATAGGCTGCCTGTTTGCGACCTCTGAGTTACACTTCCCTCCCCTCTATTCTTCACCTACTCTGTTCATCTGCCTGGAAATCCCTCCCCATCTTTCTTTCAAAATATATTCATCTTTTAAGAGCCAGCCTAAATCCCACCTCCTCTAAAAGCCCTGCCTAGCTACCCCTACTTACCATCATCTCTCCCTCTGAATTCATTCAAACACTCATTAAGCATCTACTCTCTGCCAGGCACTAAAAACCCCAAGGAGTAATAATGAAAGATTTTATCCTGAAAATTTATCAAAGTCTAGGAATTATCATCTATACAATTTGTGATAATCAATCACACAGTGATATCTCTCCTATGACTATCTCAAAGCTGTTGCTTAAATTGACTGCTATCTAACTTTTGTGCAATTTTATCTTCTTATAAACTACATCACAGGCAGCAGAGCATTATTTTAAAAAGCACAGGCTTTGGAATCGAACAAATCTTCATTCAAATATCAGCTCTACCTCTCTGTGTGACCTTGGGCAAGTCACTTAAGCTCTGGGTATTAGTTTCCTCTTCTATTAAAAAAGAAAGCGGGGGGGCGGGGCATAGCACTGACCTCACAGGATTACTATGAGGATTCAATGAATTATCATACATAAAGTGCCTGGCACATAGTAGGTGCTCAAACTACTTCCCTTCTCCCCTTTACTTCCCCCTCCTTGGAAAAGGAATCATATCTTACATGTCTTTGTATTTCCAACAGAGTCTACGAGAGAGTAGGTGCTCAAACTGCTATTAATTTGAAGACTATGTATACGGTCTAGTACTAAAAAAAAATGGAAAGAAGTGCTACTGAGAAAGGGAAAGACAATAACAAAAGAAGTGACAGGAGTCAGTGACTGTTTAGACATGGGGCACATGGGATAGAAATCAGGTTTCTACTCCCATATCATAGAAATTATTCTCATCAAGTGACCAATGGCCCCATAACCAAATCTAGTGGACTTTTTAGTCCTTGTCTTACTTTCTGCAGCATGACACTGTTGACTACTCTCTTCTCAAAAAATTCTCTTCTCTTGGTCTCTGATATCATACCTACAACTTCTCTGGCAGATCCTCCCTTACAATTCCTATTCTTCTTTCTGTCCCTTAAATGTTGGAGCTCTTCAGGACTCCATCCTTGGCCACCTTCCCCAAGGCAAGCTAGTCTATTCTTATTATTTTATTTGCCATTTGGACACTGACGACTCAGAAACAGGTATCTCTAGGACAGATTTCTCTACCTTTCTGACATATATTACAAATCTCCATTTGAATGAACCACAAGTATCCAAAACTCAACGTATCCAAGTATATGTAACTCATCATCTCCCCTTTCTTCCTACAAAATCTATTCCTCTTTCAGTCTTATCTTAGTGAATTCAACCAGTTGCCTAAGCCAAAACCTCAGTTTCAACCTTCAGTCCACTTTTTTCCTCATCATTCTCCCCAAATCTACCAGAAAGTCCGGCTGACTCTATCTCTTAAATAGATCTCAAATCCATTTGCTTCTCACCATATCCACTATCATCACCCTAGCCCAAATCAAGCCCCCATCATCTCTCACCTGGTCTATTAAAATAGTTTCCTAACTTACCAACCTGTTTCTAGCCTTGCCTCCCTCCAATCTATCCTCCATATTACAGATAGAGTGATCTCTCTCCAAAATGCAGATTTTTATTCTTCTTTAAACAGAAAAAAACCATGTCTCTCCGCATATGCACGATTGTATACACCCAGAAAAGAAAGGGCCAGAAGGATAACCTCAAAACTACTAATTGTGGTTGTCCCTAGGAAGCAGGCCTGAGAGTGAGGGAGAAAAGAGGCTTTTTACACGTCTGTAATGTTTGAATTTTTCACAAGTACTACTTTTGTAATTAAAACTGAAAATTAAAAATAATAAAATATAAATCAGCTCATTTTGCTTTTCTTTTTTTTTAACATTTTCCTTAATCCCTGGGACCTGTAAAATATCGCTCTTCTGTTTAAAACTCTCTTTACCCTCAGTTCCTACTATCTAACTTGGCTTACAAGACATTTTATGATCTAACCACCCACTTCCTGCTTCCCTCTTTAGTCTCATGTCTTCCATATATGGATCTCTAGCTCTCCTAGTCTTCCTACCCTATTATCACAAGAACAACTAAAAAGAACCAAGAACAGAGCTTTGGGGAATGACACACACTTACGGGGCAGAAAGAAGAAAATACTATGATAAAGATTTTTTTTTAAAGAGGGATGGGATGATTAAAGATAATGGAAGAAAACCAGGGTAATAGAGCATTAAATAAAAGCCAAGGGAACAGAGAATTTTGAGAAGGTAGGAAATCTTGGAGCCGTCAACAGTGTTTGAGACTAAAATACTTCATAATCATTTTTATTGACAAGTTTACTGTTCCAACAAATACATTTTAGCAGCCCCCTAATAAGTTAATAATATCACCATCATGTATTCTTACTTCAAATTTCAAAACACAGTAGGCTCTAAGTTTAACAAAATAAAACTGGACTATTTTCAGCAATAAGAAACTAGAAAAACACTAAAACATTAAAATCAATGCAATATTTTAAAAGTACTCTTACTACTTTTAAAGAAAATCAGCAACTACATAAAGAGGACTATCAAGTAAAAAGCAATGCACTATATATGCATTTTGAACTTGTCTATAAGTTTAGCAATAGAACGCAGGTATTTCTTTAGCAATGACAAACTAGCTCATGATGATATCCTAAAGCCTTAAGACCAACATAATATTTTAAAGTATACTTTCACTACCTGTAAGGAGATACAGTGATTACTAACAAAGTATTAGTAATAAAGGTCCTGCTTGAGATATTCTTAAGGGCAAGAGCTCTGTCCCGTTCTCTGTGCCCGCTACATAAAAAGTTTCAGAAAAGTACTTGCTGAATAAATGGTTTGCCTTAATGTATGGGGTTCATATAATTTGCAAAATTCTGTTCACAATAAGGCTGCTAGGTTATGTCAAAACTATTTCAAGCAGTTTGAATAACTCTGAAATGCTGGTTGCAAGACTGTTCTCTGGATTCAGGGTAATAAGTCAACTCTGATCAGCTATATAAAAACAGCAACAGCAATTGGACTAGAAAAAGATGCTTCAACAAAAGTGTTCAGAATTTAAAACAGAAATAAAAATAAGTCTGCCGGGAATTGTTAGCAGAGGGTAAGCTAGATAGAATGTGGCATAAGGAATAAAGGAAGAGCATAGATTGACATTCCAGCTCTGATACTTCCTAGCTGAGTAATATTAACTTCTAAGTTGTACCTCCTTCTTTATTCTCTATAAAAATGAAGTTAACATGAGAACTAAAGTAAATAAAACAGTAAACAAAAGTCTGGCAAATAACAGTTGTTCAATAACCATTAGCTTCCTCTAATCTACTGAAATCATAAGGGTAATTAGGCCCAGATATTTAACTTGAAAGAAAAAAAAAAGTTTTAATCTATCAAATCAAGCAGAGAGAAGTTTGGACAGGTAGACATTCCAGAGGCCAGAGCTACAGATGTCAATTATAGAGGCATGACAGGCCATAGGACACTATCCTGACCAAAACTTTTGATCAATGACTTAGATGAAAACTAGATGAGATATTCATCAAATGTACAAACTCCATGGAGTTACGAAAGATAGCTAATGTATCAGATATTAGAGTTAGGAAAGATAGCTAATATATCAGATAAGAGAATAAGTAGCTAAAATGAAAATAGGATCCAATCCCTTTTTTTATGGATGAGGAAAAAGGGATTGGACTTGTTCTGGATTTCACAGTTAACAAACAAAGGGTACAGGAACATATCATGGGCTAAAACAAAACTAAATGATTTAATAGAAGTAAGCATTTATTCTTTGGTTCAAAATATTAACTGCACAAGAGCTAGAAGGGTATGTGTTTTAATAACAATATATCTGAAAGGGAATTTGAACTATTTGAAAGAGTTTTTTAGTAAGTCTCCTCATAACGAAAGTTACTCCAAAAAAGGAGGATACATGTTAGACTGTGCTAACAGCAATGTAATGTCCTGAATAAGAGATGTGATAGGCCCACTCTGCCCTGATCAGACTCCACCTGCATCTAACTCTCAATACCATAAGAAAAATGTAAACAAGTTTGAACAAGTCCCCAAAAATGTTTCAAAATATGTCAAATGAGAAATAGATGGAAGAGCTGGACATTTTTAACTTAAGGAAGACATGATTTGTGAGGCAAGATGGCCGGGCATGGTGGCTCATACCTGCAGTCCCAGTACTTTGGGAGGCCGAGGCAGGCGGATCACCTGAGGTCAGGAGTTCGAGACCAGTTTGGCCAACATGGTCAAACTCCATCTCTACTAAAAATTAAAAAAATTAGCTGGATGTGGTGGTACACACCTGTAGTCCCAGCTACTTGGGAGGCTGAGCCAGGAGAATCCCTTGAACCAGGAGGTGAAGGCTGCAGTGAGCTGAGATCATGCCACTGCACTCCAGCCTGGATGACAGAGCAAGACTCCGTCTCCAAAAAGAAAAAAAAAAGATTTGTGAGGCAAGAGATCGCTAGGACAAACTGAGACACTGACTATCCTCAAATATTTGTAGAGGCTTAAGAGAACAGAAAGAGAACAAGCTAACAGAAAAAAAAAAAGAAATAGGCCAGGCACGGTGGCTCACACCTGTAATCCCAGCACTTTGAGAAGCCGAGGCGGGCAGATCACTTGAGGTCAGGAGTTAGAGATCAGCCTGGCCAACATGGTGAAACCTCATCTCTGGTAAAAATACAAAAATTAGCTGGGCGTCGTTGTGGTTGCCTGTAATTCCAGCTACTCGTGAGGCTGAGGCACAAGAATCACTTGAACCCAGGAGATAAGACTGCACCACTGCACTCCAAAATGGGCAACAGAGCGCAAGACTCCATCTCAAAAAATACATATATATACATTCAAGAAACAGCTTTCTAGTCAACAAAGCTGCCCCAATTATGAGAGTCTACACTTACACTCCAAGCACGATAATAACAGAAATGAGGTTTCCTTCTCCTTTATTTCCTAGGGTCTGAAACATACTGTGTTTTTAAAATGTTGTTCTTGAAACTTAAGGAACTGTGTAGAGTAGTGGGTGGCCTTTCCCTAAAAATCAAGGACCAAGCAGAATCCAGAAATGCTTGAATGCTGCAGAATGAAATGGCAGTACAACCCAGAGACAGAAGGGCTCTCCCAGGATCCTACATTCACTGTCCATGGCAGCCCAATTAGTATATACTAACACTCAAACTATAAAAGGCAACAACATATTCCCTAAGTCAGAACCAAAACTCTAATGAGATCATCTATGTGTATCCAGGAAAAGAAGTAGCAGAGTACAGATCAAGTTAACTTCTTTCCTTCCCACCACCGTAATTTACCTTTCAACGAAGACAAGGTGTAACTACTGCTTTAAAAAATCTTAGGATATTTTACTGTTATGCTTGTTAATACCTATGGATTTCCCTTTGTATAGGAGTTAAAAACACTCTCCCCACAAGACAAACAAACAATGCTTGTTTAAGAAATAGCAGGATAAACAAAAAGTTGGACAAGGGCAATCCACTTCATAAACAACCTAGAAAGAAAAGAACCTCCCCCAAGACAGCAAGCAGTAGTAACTGGAATTAGGCCACACCTCTTTGAAAACGAATGCAAAAAGGGTAAACATGCTCCATAACAAATCCCCCAACCTCTCTGCATCCCCAAGGTACTGAAACCAAGTGTGTTATGCAGATTATTAATAGTTAAGATCACCTGACTTTACAATAAGATAAAACATCTTACTTGTTGCGCCAAGGCGACGTGTGTCTCTGGCAATATAATTTGCAAAGATAATAGACCTCATGCTGGTCTTACCAGACCCACTTTTACCCATCAACAGCACCTAAGGACAAAGTAGGGAAAAGGAAAGGAAAAAAGTTAGCAATCTAGAGCAAATCAAGTCTAAAGGGATCTATTTCTCTCCTGGATTTGATATTTTCCTGAACTGACAGTACCAACAACCTGGTGCGCATACTCACAACTAACTAAACTCTTCCCAACGAAGGGTGAATGCAGAGATACTTAGAATTCCAGGAGCCAGGTACTTACCTGTCACAGGACACACATCCTTTAGGTGACAGAATTACACTGAATTTATGCTATTAAGATGCACCATTAATATGTTCAGAAACAGGTTAGAAAAATACCAAGTTTAGAGGAAACTAAACCCTGTTCTATTATAACCCAATGTTTTGTTAACTGAATTACCTAGCAGAGGATTGCAACATAACTGAAAGTTCTTCCTCCTGCTCAAGGTCAATCTTTCCACCTCTGCCTTTGATCTCATCCCTTCCACTTATCTCTATGCTCTTATTCCATTTATTACTGTCCCTCCTTTTTCTTTTCAAAAGCTTCCCATGGCCTGCAGGATGAAGTCCTTAGACTACATATAAGACCCTCCTTGATCTAGTCTATTTACTTCTCATCCCTCATCTCCTGTCCCTCCTGGCCTGAAACTTTTAGCTTACAGCCACACTTAATTGAACTGCTGGTAGTCCCTCTGATTGCTCCCAGCCGTCTGGGAGGTCCTGCATCTGTGCCATTGTTTCACGCAGTACTCTCTGCCAGTAAACTATCCATTCTCTTTTCTTCCTTCAGCTAAATTGCAGTTATCCTTCAAGACTTGGTTCAGTAATCATTTTTGGAAGAAGATATTCTGAGTCTAATGCTCTAGGCTGACTTAAGTGTCTTACCTCTGTCCTCCCATGGCACTGTTATTTCATTGCAAAGACTATAATGCATTGCAGTTACTTATTTTGGGGGGTCTGTCCTTCTCTCTCAGAAGACTCTGTGCTCTGGAAGGGGAGAGAAAGTCCCCTCATACCTCCAGTGCCTAACATACAACAGATGCTCAAAGTATGTACATCAAAAGAACAAGTAAGTTATCAAAACAAATATAGAAAGCAAGAGAGTATCTGACAGTGAGAACTGTCCAAGGGAAAGGGTAGCCTCATGAAGGTAAGCAGCCTTCCTGTCAATGTCAGCATGTCACACAGAGAGCACTTGTCAATGATGTTGTATACTCTCGTACTAAAAGGGAATTTAGTAAAGTGACTTTTGAGAGTCCTTTCAAATCTAGAATTTATGAAATATAGTTCCAATTACCTTGCTTTCCTTTTCGTTCTTTCTTTTTTATTTTATTTTTTTTTGAGACCAAGTCTCGCTCTATCATCCAGGCTGGAGAGCTGTGGCATGATCTCAGCTCACTGCAACCTCCGCCTCCCGGGTTCAAGTGATTCTCATGCCTCAGCCACCCCACCTGAGCCCCCCACCTCAGCCATCCCATGCCTGGGATTACAGGCATGCACCATCATGTCCGGCTATTTTTCTTTTTTGGTATATTTAGTACAGACAGGGTTTTGCCATGTTGGCCTGGCTGATCTTGAACTCCTGGCCTCAAGTGATGCACCTGCCTCAGCCTCCCACAGTGCTGGGATTACAGGCATGAGCCACCGTGCCCAGCCTTAACTTGCTTTTCAAATGAAGGGAACCTATGTTCTACCTTCAATCCCAAGATATTTTATACAAATTTCTAATTACTAATATAAGAAGTATTGATGAAAATATACTACACTCAGACTTGATTTAATCTAAAAATGTAGCTATATAACTTTATCTCACTAAGGAAATGCCACTGCTGAGCCAGTCTAAAGTTGCTACAAAAAGTTTGCTTTTGTACTTTAAAATTTTAATTGAAAAACAATAACTCTTTATATTTAGGAGGTACAATGCAATGTTTGATATATGTATACAATGCAGAATGATTAAATCAAGCTAATTTTTGTTCTTAATCATGTAGAAATTTCTGTATTTTTAGGCATTCTCAATGAAAGCAACTTCAGACAGGCTCATCAAGAACATTCTCTTAGCAAACTGTAGTTACAGAACTGAATTATTAGATGAAGCTAAGGCTAAATATGGTACATTTCCTTCGGTTATTAATTTATACAGTGTACCTCTTTCAATTGCCTATGAAAGACTTACCAAGGCTAATCATGTTAGGTACTGATCTAAGTGTTCTACAGGCATTTACTAATTTAAACGTCACAACAATCTTACGATACAGTTAATATTATTACTACCATTTTACAAATGAGGAAACTGAAGCCCCAAAAGGTTAAGAAATTAGCTTGAGCTGCACTCTTACCAATTCTGCCTAAACCCCAACGTAGGGCACAGTACTATGAGAGCACAAAGGAAGGTGTGTCCAATTCTATCTGAAGAACTCAATAAGACCTTATAGTGGTAACACTTGAGTTAGGTTAAAAATAAATGTGCAGACAGAGGCCTGTATGGTGTGTGTATATGGCTTACACAAAGTGCAAATTAATTTGTAAATCTGGAGAACAATAAATTCTGTAGGGCTGTGATAGGGTGCATAAGTGTGGCACAGGGTTTGGTCAGGAACAGATTTTAAAGGGCCATGAAATCATTTGGATTTTATTCCATGGGCTTAAAGAAGTTACTAAAGGTTCTTAAGTATGTAGATGACTCAGTCGGATTTTCATATTAGAAAAATTAAATCTGATAGCATACAAGGAGAAGAGAGTCAGACAGACCACACAGAAGGCTCCTGCAATAGTCCAGAAAAGATGGTGTATATATGTCACAAAGTTCCTGAATATCAACTTCTTACCTTTACCTTCATGGTTTTGACGTATCTAACACGTCTTACCTTTTTCTTCATGGCTGTATTTGGTAGCACCCACCTGCAGATATAAACCAAAAAACAGTTTCCATGATCCAATTCCCTTAGAAATTGAAATTAATGAAGTATAAATAAACATGGAGGTACAAAAGAGCATGTTTAGTACAACGTCTGAGTACAGCTGTGTGTGTGGGACCTCAGATGAATAGAGGCCCCATTTTCCTAAATTATAAAACTGTGTGTATACTCTCTATCTCCTAATTAGAAGTTCAAGAGAGAACTCCTAGGAAGATTTATTTAGGAATACAAATGAGCCATTAAAATTCAAGATTCAATTTTTCATCATCTTAATCAAAGCAACACAGCTGCTTTAATCAAACAATATCTTCTATTTCTAAAAAAACAGAATATATTGATATCCTCTACTTGAGGACTGAGTATTGAATATCTTCTATGTATAAAAAACATTCAGCCTCCTAATTTTAAAATCTGGAAGTATCTTTTTAGTCCTTCAGCTGTCCTTCCAAGCCCTATTTCACTCATCACAGACACAAGGTAGATGTAAGTCTCAAATTCAGGTCCAAATTGGCACAGAAAACACCCTCAAGCTCTGACCTGGAAATGCAAATCTTCTTTCTAGTCTTTCCATCCCCAACCTGGTAACAGCAAATCTCCTTTACTGATAATTCAAAGCAACTCATAACTGCTTTAATTAGAACACTCCTCCAGCACCACCACCAGGAATATCAGCCCCTTCCCAAGGGTTGTTTCTGATCAGTTAGCACCAATTCGCTTTCCAGTTTATCCTGTCGTCCAAAGCATAATACCAATCAACATTACTGGTAAATCAAAGCAATTTATCATGGGGCGGGGTGGGGAGAAGTGTTCTAATTCACAATACTCTCTTCAATTTGAACACCCCCACTTCCAGGTTTGACAAATACCCTTCACCCACCCAAGCGATCCTTCCGGTTCCCCTAGTGGTGGATCCATTCTCGGCCCCAGATTTTCTTTCTCCGTCGTTTTCTCAGAGTCAGATTCTTCCATTGCGCAACAAGTCCTTTCCAGTCCCTTCTAAATCTTCAGTACTCTTCAGGGTTTGTTGTTGTTGTTTGTTTTCTTTTTCACCCCTCAACCGCCTATTCTCATCGCCTATGGCCCTCAGGCTTGCTCTATTCTTGCCTCCGCCTTTGTCCACTGGGGGGCCGCTTTCCCCACGGTTACCTTTATCTCCCGAACCTGGCCTCAAGGCACGGCCGAGCTGGCTAGCTTTAAGGCCAAGTGATTCCGTGGTACAAAGTAAGAGTTGGAGAATGACAGGAAAAGAGAGGTGGGTTAGGGGTTCGTCCCGAGTTTGGGCCTCAGGCCCCCAAGGTCTGGAAACCCAAAGGTAACTTCACCCGCAAAGAGGTGAGGACCGCGAAGGCGGAGGTGGCAGAAAGAGCTGACCCATGCCGTAGGCACTAAGCGGAGAACGCCTCAGCTGGCTCGTGGCTTCCGAGCCCGGCCGCTCGGAGAGTCAGCCGGCGGGGGCAGTAGTTACGACCTAACCACCCGCCCGTCAGGAACCCAGGTATCTCACCGCAGCCACCCGACTGCAGGCCAGGATCACGTGGGCATCTGCCTTAACCCGGAGTCTGTCACGTGACTGCCGCTACCAAAGGGACGGGTGGGCTGGGAAGAATACCATAGAGACAGCTCCAGGAAAGCCAGAGTGCCGTCTGTCATCATCACGTGGCCTTGGCTCAGGCTCCGCGCCTCGGGCGGGGTAGGGCGCTGGGAGCCTTCAGCCTCTCTAATGTGGGTGGGCCTGGCCCCACCCATCCGCTATGGAGAATTAAAGGAGCCGGTTGCAATTTCAGTGCCTCTGAGCTTCTCTTTTTTACTGCTGGTTACCGGTAATGGTTTTTGACTGGGAAGACCGAGCATTGTCTTTGCCTTCCTGCTTTTTATTGTTAATTCTTGCAATCGAGTTTGTAATTAAATGATTAATACATCCAAAGCGCTTAGAACTGTGTCTTCCACATAGCAAATACTGTATAAATTATCGTTATTGCTGAAACCAGGGATTCATCAGGAATTTTAACACACACATTCATCTTCCCACTTGTTTAAAACAGGAAGTGAAGGAAGTACCATAGTAAGAAGTCAATAAATAAAGTCTAGGGCTGGGAGTGGTGGGTCATGCCTTTAATCCCAGCACTTTGGGAGGCTGGGGAGGGAGGATCACTTGAGGCCAGGAGTTCAAGACCAACCTGGCCAACATAGCGAGACCCCATCTATAAATAAGTGAAGTCTAGAATTGAGAACAGAAAGACTACTGGTAGGGATATGCACACCAGGAAAAATGCCCAGAGGGGTTCAAAGATGTTCCTTCTGGAGAATGGGGTAGGGGATAGGACGTGATATGTCAGGGGACTATTATTTTTTCTCTGAAGCCCTTCTGTGCTATATATATTTCTATAATGTATAAATGATATATAATAATAAGATTAATATGACATTTAATTATATTTAATATAATCAACTAATAAATATGTTATAAATATGTTATTTTAAATAAATGTGTAGCTTAATTATATTATTTATAATTAATATATGATATACTACATGTATTATTTACACGTAAGTGTGTACATATATTACTTTGATAAGAAAAAAAGGGAAGGAAGGAAGAGAAACTGCAGGAAACAGAGTACCATTATTGAAACTGCCTTTGCAAAAACTGTAACTGAGGAAATTATGACAGTGAAAGAGATCAGACCTCACCGACTCCATCTTACATCTAACCTTTAAGGTGTCCTTGTTCATTCCTGGGCGTAGGCCGAACTAACCTTGGGAAGGAATTTAGTTTATAGTTTAACTCTGATACAAAATTGATAATAGCCCTTTCTCCCTCCCGCGGCCCCCCACTAAAAAAAAAAAAAAACCTTCTTACCTGGGAACCAGTGGGCTTTTGCAGGACTAACAAATTAGCTACAAGATTACAAGATTAGAAATTACAATTCAGGGGCCATGCAGCCTCCAGCTGCAAGAGTCTGAACCTCCCCAAATTGCTCCCAGGAATAACATCACTGTTTTAAAACCTAAGATCACTGTTTGATATGTTTTGCAGACCCTGCATTCAGATGCACCAGCTTATGATACAGGAGCGGGGCAGGAAAGTGCTGGGCAGAGAAAGGCGGGTCCCTGGCTAGGGCTCCACCCTGGGGCCTGTGCCCATGGACCTAGGTGAGGATAGGCACTCCTGCCTTCCCACCCAAATGTTATATTCACCCCTAGAGGTTGCCATGGGGTCGGAGCCCCACAGCCTGCCCCTCTGCATGCTCCCCCTAGAGGTTGTGAAGCAGTGAGCCACTCCCGCTGTGGCATGCCCTGCAAGGGGGATAGGGGAACTTCCCTCGTTTCACTTACAGCACCCAGACCAGTAATCTGGCCCAGCCAGTTCTGCGATCCCACCCAGGAACAGAAGATAGCAAGAAAAACTCACTTAGAGCCCCCTATGATTCCATATCCAACTTGACCAGTCAACACTCCCCACTTCCCAAGCCCCTACCCACCAAATTATTGTTAAAAATTTCAATCCCCCGAGACTGATTTGAGTAATAAAACTGCAGTCTCACCCACAGCTGGCTCTGCATGAATTACTCTTTCTCCATTGCAATTCCCCTGTCTTGATAAATCAGCTCTGTCTAGGCGGCAGGCAAGGTGAACCCGTTGGGCAGTTACACTGTCTGCTCCCACACTTTCCACTTGAGGTCCTGTGTGATTCCTTTTCTCCACAACTGCCTTGCCTCAAGAAAAAAGTTATTCTACTCTGATTAGTGATCCTTCGCTCTATCACTAGCTAATCTTTTGTCTCCTTCCAACCAACTACCCCCAAACAAGCTTCCATTCTGGCTTTCCTTGTCTGATGAAAGATCCTGAGTCCCAAACCAGGAAGTCACCTTAGATTCACTGCCCTCCATACGTGTCAATGAGACCAGGTCATGATCAGTCTATTTTCTACTACCTGCCTGCTCTTATTCTTACTGCCACTCTTTTTGTTCCAGCTGTCATAATCTCTGGCCTAGATATCCACAATAGCCTACTAAGTGATTTTCCCACAGTGGCAGCTCCAAAGGGGTTGGGAGTGAGTGAGTTGATCTTCATTAGTCATCTCATCCCCCAAAATATTTGACGTAATTAATATGTGCTTGCTTTCTAAAGGCAGCTTTCAAATATGTCTTCCAACACCTACTGCCCCCAGGCTTCACCAGCCAAATTGGCCCCTTAAACCACTCTTTTATAAAAATGTACTGTCTCGGCCAGGTGCGGTGGCTTACACTTGTAATCCCAGCACTTTGGGAGGCCGAAGTGGGCGAATCACCTGAGGTCAGGAGTTCGATACCAGCCTGGCCAACATAGTGAAACCTCATCTGTACTAAAAATACAAAAATTAGCCAGGTGTGGTGGCACGCGCCTATAATCCCAGCTACTCGGGAGGCTGAGGCAGGAGAATTGCTTGAACTCAGGAGGCGGAGGTTGCAGTGAGCCAAGATCGCACCACTGCACTCCAACCTGGGCAACAAAGCAAGCAAAAAAAAAATACTGTCTCCCTGTTGCTGCTGGTATCCTTTTCCCCCTCCTTCAAACCATCCATCCTCTCTAAAAGCTGCTCAAGTGATCCTTTATTTTAATTAATTAATTAACTAGTTTTTGTTGAGACTGGGTCTCACTTTGTTGCCAGACTCAAACTCCTGGCCTCAAGGGATCTGCCCACCTTGGCCTCCCAAGGTGCTGGGATTACAGGTGCGATCAAATTTCTTTTTATCGTCGTTGTAGTTGTTGTTGTTCTTGTTGTTTTTGAGACAGGGTTTTGCTCTCTGACCCAAGCTGGAGTACAGTGGCACAATCATGGCTCACTGCAACCTCAACTTGAGTAATCTTTTAAACCACAAATCGGAGGAGACTACTTCTCTACTTTAAAATCCTCCCATAACTTAAGGAAAAAGTGTGTCAATACAAGGACCTTCAAGATCTGGCCTATAGCAACTCACGAGCTATATTTCTCTACCCACATTCACTACCTCACAAGCTTCATAAGGAACTGCTGATAGTTGCCTCAAAGTGCCAAGAGGCAAGAAGTAAGAAGAGGAAGGAACAGATAAAGAAGGGGAGGGGAGGGATGAAGAAGAAAAGGGGGAGAAGTGGGGAGATGGGAAAGAGGGAAGGAATAGAGGGGTAAGGAGAAGAGGAAAAAGGAGGAATAGGGGTAGGAGGAAGGGAATGGAAGAAAGGTAGTGGAAAAGGATTGAGAAACTAAATCAAATAAGCGTAGATTCCAAATAATGGTGAATAGGGCCAATGTGCAGTGCATTCCTATTGTAAATCAAAAATAAAATACCAAGGTTCCTCAACCATTTGAATGTGCTTTCTCCTCGGCCAGGGCACTCTTTAAAAATGTATCCTGAGTGACTTTCTGGCCATGACAGGAAGTAGGGGTCAAACATGCCTCATTATATTTCTCCAGCTTTAACATCAACACAGACCTTTAAATCTGATAAGAAGCATTTACATTCTATTCTCTCTGAACCTGCAGGCTTCATCTGCATGATTAAACTTTAGTCTCCACAACCTCTTATCTTAACCCAAACATTCCTTTCTATTGATCCTAGGTCTTTAAACTCAACCAATTGTCAACCAGAAATTTTTTCAATCTACCTATAAGCTGGAAGCCCCCCTCCCACCCCCACTCCGAGTTGTCCCACCTTTCTGGGCCAAACCCATATATTTCTTACATGTATTTGACTGAAGTCCCTTGTCTCCCTAAAATGTATAAAACCAAGCTGCACCCCAGCCACCTTGGGCACTTGTTTTCAGGATCTCCTGAGGACTGTATCACAGGCCATGGTCACTCCTATTTGGCTCAGAATAAATCTCATCAAATGTTTTCCAGAGTTTGACTCTTTGTTGACACTATATAGTCCAGCAGTTCAGATTCTGGTTTCTACCCAGGTACCTTTGGCTGCTTATTTTTCACATTTTTATTCTTTAAAAAAAAAAAAACCCTTACATACATAGGAAGCGGAGGTCACTTTTTATTTTTTGTTGAATTAATTTTTAAACATTTAATTATAGGTTCTTTTCAGAAAGTGTGAACTAAGCTCTATTACTCACACATTCATTCAACAAATGTTTATTGAGCAGCCTTTCGGTGCCAGGAACTGTGTTGGACAGCGGGGATACAAACATCACTCTATTTCAGGTTCCACTGCCTGTCAGATGCTTCTGTCTTAACACCTCAGCTCCACTATACTCACACAAACATCAGCATTCCCTTTGTCTAGATCCCAACACATATATTTTTTTAACCATCCATCTCAGCAAGAAAAAGTAATACAGGCCCCCAACAAATCCTTTAATAAGTTTCCTTTTATGCCCTAAATTCAGTCTAGTTACCTGTATCTGCAAACATACTCCTGAGTCTCCAATACTCAAACTGTCACTCGTAAGTTGCCTGCCCTTCTCCTCCTCCACCTTTCCCTTCTTCCTCTTTTTCCATAGCTCACTGCTACTTCCCAGAGCTCCTTAAGTTTACTCCTACATACTGCTAGCAGCTCTTTTCTCCCCATTCCCACATCATGGCTTAAAATATCACAAAATGTTCTATTTAACAAGATTTAACGACTTGATTGATGAAAACTTAATATGGGGACTTTCAGTTTCCAATCCTACATATAAGGAGCTTAAAAGTCACCACTCCATGTTAACAATAAGTAAAAAACTGAACAAACTGAAAAATCAACAATTAGTCTTAATTCCTTTAGAGAAGTGAGGCCACAGGACACACAGCTGCTGCCAGAATTGGGGAGAGAGGCAAATACAGATAATGACAAGTTTCCAGACCAAAATTCCATGAGCAGAAGCCTCCCTGGGAACCATTACCTAGGTAGAAAAACCTGAACTGTCAGAGGTATTTGAACCAGAGCAACTCCATCTTTAGTAGGGGCTGGGTAGAATAAGGCTGAGACCTGCTGGGCTGCATTCCCAGACAATTAAGGCATTCTAAGTTACAGGATGAGATACAAGGTCAGCACAAGATACAGGTCATAAAGACCTTGCTGATAAAACAGGTGGCATTAAAGAAGCCGGTTAAAACTCACCAAAACAAAGATGGTGACGAGAGTGACCTCTGGTTGCCCTCACTGCTACACTCCAACCAGCACCATGACAGTTTACAAATGGCATGGCAATGTCAGGAAGTTACTCTATAAGGTCTAAACAGGGGATGCATGAATAATCCACCCCTTGTTTAGCATATCATCAAGAAATAACCATAAAAATGGGCAACCAGTGCCCCTTGGGACTGCTCTGTCTATGGAGTAGCTGTTCTTTTATTACTTTACTTTCCTAATATCTTGCTTTCACTTTATGGACTTGTCCTGAATTTTTTCTTACAACCACCAAAGGGACTATACTGCAGAAACACCTAACCCAAAGACTAACTTTGGGTAAGTGGTGGGGTCTAGTAACATCTTTTTGACAAACCTCGAAGGGACAATACAATACTGAAGAAACAACCCGACCAAAAGGAAATAAACTGCAGCACTGATTGTCCCATTTTGGGTAAGTGGTGGGGTACCCAGGTAAAGGACGCGATTGGGTTAGAGGCCCAATTTAGAGAAGTTAAAGTCTCTCATAATACAGAGTGGGTTAGAGGCCCCTCTTAATAAAAGGCAAGGACACTTGACCAACCTTGGGTTAGAGGCCCAACTTAGGAGAATTAGGTTCCCTTCTAAGACTTAGGGGGTTAGAGGCTCCTCTCAGTAAATTCCCTTTTGGCTAAGAATGAGTTTGGCACTACAGGATGTTAACTGCTATTATCTTTGGAATAATCTGCCTTGCACCCTTTGCTGTGGGTGACAGGATTAGGCATGTACAGGATAGTGGGATATGGGGAGCTTTTTTCTCCCCAAAAACGAGAAAGTTGAGAGCTGATGGGACTGCTGGAAAATATGCCTTCACAACTGAAAAGCGCCCATCTGAACTTTTGATTCAGTGTGGCTGCAGGGGGTGGGTCTTTTGCTTTACCTCCCTGAGTTCTTCACCTTCCCCACCCTGCCACAGGCAATGCTTTTCTTTCTCTCCTTTCTCTTTCCTATCTTTTCTATTACTCAGGGTGACCATCTTGCCCAGAGACCACAAGTTGAAACTCCTGGTCAGAGGTTGGATTAATGATAATGGGGCCCAACCAGGGGCAAGTTTGGGCCTTGCCAGTTTGATATTGCACAGTGGCTAATGTCTATGTTTTGTCATATGTATTTTGCTCTGGCCAGAACAGAAAATGATAATTTTCCTTTGTGTTGCAGCTTGGCCCCCAGGGCTATGGTGCAGGAAGCCAGGTCACTAGGTTGAATCAGGGAAAGGAAACCCAGAAGCCTGGCATGCGGGCAAAAGGGCAAGAATTTCTTATGAGTCAGACTTCTGGTCTCTCTCTCTCTCCCCCCGCTCCCCCGTGCAAACCAGTTGAAAGAATGGTAAAAATCACTGTTTATTTCCTGTGTAATGTTTGATTAACGGATAAAAAGGATTTATGAGGATTTGTGAGGCTAGTCTTAAGCTGTAGCAAATCTGGCATTCTTTGTATGTCTTTCTGTATTGTTCTGTCATAAAAGCGGAGTACCTTGGGATGGAACATGGCCCTAGGACCCCAGAGCCCACTATTCAAGATGGCCCAGAAAACTGGTTACAAACTTTGCTGCAGTTCCCTGAAAAAAAACTGGATGAGGTTTCCCTCTTGCCTTTTATGTCCTTGGAAGCTTGACATTATAACCACGTGGCCATGCTTTCTCTTTTTACAATAGTAGCCCAGGTTCAGGTTTTAATTCCTGGCTTGCAGAATGAGTCCTTTATCTTCTGTCTGTCTGTATAATTATATGTGTTATGTGTGTGTAATATAAAAGAGCATTAATTAATTGGTTTAATAATAATAAGAGCTTAAATTAAATATTTTGTCAGAAAAGTAAAAGTGTAATGCCTTTTCTTTAGTTCATGTGACTTAATCTTTGGGAAATAAAGACCTTTTTAAAGATTATTGGTAAAATAAAAATATCTTCAAAAATGTAAGCATTTGGTCTAAATTAAGCAGGTTAGACATTAAGTTTGCTAAATGCTTTAAGTCCATAAACTGCTTCTTTGACTTTTGAAAATTGTTCAATTTACCTAACTTGGACATTAGATTCTAGATAAGGCCTGGGGACAAGTTGAATTAGCCATGCTCCCTAGCTATGCAAAGAAAATTATAAAGAAAAGACATTTTATAAAACAAAGGATGTTGTATGGTAAATTCTTGTCCTAAAGTAAAACGAATAGTTGTTTAACAAGAGCAATGTTTAGGACAAGTCAGAAAGTCCAAGCATGTCATAGATGGTCTGTATAAGTCATGAAAGAATTTGCAAAGGGAATTTATGCAAGAAATGTGCAATTTAAAGGTGATTAGCCCTCCTAAATACTTCATAAAATGCCACTATGACTCTTAACTGTACAACTTGCCTGTTTTACAGCTAGGTAAGGCCTGGGACACATGAAGTTAGAGACTAGAAAGAGTCATACCTTATCTGCACTTCTATCTGTGTCCTAGGCTCCACATCTAGTACATAATTAAAATCCTAAACTTACCAAGGTTTTCATCGAAAGTAAAAATTGCCAAAAGTTAACACTGTAACATGTAATTAAGACTATTAAAGAAACAGTTCTACATGTAAGGCTTGTAAGGAAAGTGAATTGTGTTTTTGGTAAAAAAAAAAAAAATTATAAAAGTCATGGAAATGTGGATTTTTTTTTTTTGCCAAAAGGGTTAAAGGATTGTTTTAAGTTATGATAAAGCTAAAGGTTTAAGCAAGTTGTGGAAGGTTTGTGAAAAACTATTTGTAAAAGAGATTCTGTATGTGGACATTGCCTAAAATTAAAGGAGTATTATTCAGTTTTTCTGTAAATTTAGCATTGGAATAAAAGCACAACAGGTTTTTCTTAGAGCAAAAACATGCTTATGATCTGCTCTTAAACAAAAATTTGAAAAGGGTATTAAAAGGTTTCTGAAAATCTTACCTTATGGTCAAACTGATTAAGATTGATTATATTTGTCTATAAAGTTTTATTAAGAATTGGGTTTGCATCATTCTCAGCAAACTAACACAGGAAAAGAAAACCAAACACCAAATATTCTCACCCATAAGTGGGAGTTGAAAAATGACAATGGACACAGGGAAGGAAACATAACATACCGGGGTCTGTCAGGGGGTGGGAGGCAAGGGAAGGGCTAGGATTAGGACAAATACATAATGCTCGCAGGGCTTAAAACCTAGATGACAGGTTGATGGGTGCAGCAAAGCACCATGGCATATATATACCTATGTAACAAACCTGCATCTTCTGCACATGTATCCCAGAACTTAAAGTATGTTAAAAAACAATATAAAGTAAAATAAAAGAAAATAAAATAAAACTGGGTTTGACATCAATAATGCACTAATGCAATAGTGACATTTGACTTATTTTGTGTAAAACTTATACAGGAAGCATTGTCAAATATGAAATGGTATTTGGCTTTCTTTGAGCTGTAATTCTATAAATGTGTTTTTGACATATGTTATAAAATTATGGAAAACTATAATTCTGATATGACTTTGTATATGTTATTAATAATTATATTTGTTACATAAAATCATTTTACATCACAGAGGTAATCAAATTTCTTTGTGAATTGTGTTATTGTATTTTATTTTATTTTTATTTTTTAAATATACGTTAAGTTCTGTGGTACATGTACAGAATGTGCAGTTTTATTACATAGGTATACACATGCCATGGTGGTTTGCTGCACCCATCAACCCGTCATCTACTTTAGGTATTTCTTCTACTGCTATCCCTCCCCTGGCTCCCCATGCCTGGACATGCCCCAGTGTGTGATGTTCCCCTCCCTGTGTCCATGTGTTCCCATTTTTCAAATCCCACTTACAAGTGAGAACATGCAGTGTTTGATTTACTGTTCTTCTGTTAGTTTGCTGAGAAAGATGGTTTCCAGCTTCATCCATGTCCCCGCAAAGACATGAACGCATCCTTTTTATGGCTGCATAGTATTCCATAGTGTATATGTGCCACATTTTCTATATCCAGTCTATCATTGATGGGCATTTGGATTGGTTCCAGGTCTTTGCTATTGTGAATACTGCTGCAATAAATGTACGTGTTCATGTTTCTTTATATTAGAATGATTTATAATCCTTTGGGTATATACCCAGTAATGGGATTGCTGGGTCAAATGGTATTTCTGATTCCAGATCCTTGAGGAGTAACCACACTGTCTTCCATAATGGTTGAACTAATTTACACTCCCACCAACAGTATAAGAGTGTTCATATTTCTCCACATCCTCTCCAGCATCTCTTGTTTCCTGACTTTTTAATGATTGCCATTCTAACTGGCAGGAGATAGTATCTCATTGTGGTTTTGATTTGCATTTCTCTAATGACCAGTGATGATGAGCTTTTTTCATATGTAAGTAGGCTGAATAAATATCTTCTTTTGAGAAATGTCTGTTCATATCCTTCGCCCATGTGTAGATGGGGTTGTTTTTTTTCTTGTAAATATGTTTAAGTTTCTTGTAGATTCTAGATATTAGCCCTTTGCAAAAATTTTCTCCCATTCTGTAGGTTGCCTGTTCATTCTGATGATAGTTGCTCTTGCTGTGCAGAAACTCTTTAGTTTAATTAGATCCCTTATGTCAATTTAGGCTTTTGTTGCCATTGCTTTTGTTGTTTTAGTCATGAAGTCTTTGCCCATGCCTATATCCTGAATGGTATTGCCTAGGTTCTCTTCTAGGGTTTTTATGGTTTTAGGTCTGATGTTTAAGTCTATATTTCACATTGAGTTAATTTTTGTATAAGGTGTAAGGAAGGGGTCCAGTTTCAGTTTTCTGCATATGACTAGCCAGTTTTCCAAACACCATTTATTAAATAGGGAATCCTATCCCCATGGCTTGTTTTTGTCAGGTGTGGCAAAGATCAGATGGTTGTAGATGTGTGGTGGTATTTCTGAGGCCTCTGTTCTGTTCCATTGGTCAACATATCTGTTTCAGTACCAGTACCATGCTGTTTTGGTTACTGTAACCTTGTAGTACAGTTTGAAGTCAGGTAGTGTGAGGCCTCCAGCTTTGTTCTTTTTGCTTAGGATTATCTTGGCTATGCAGGCTCTTTTTTGGTTCCATATGAAATTTAAAGAAGTTTCTTCCAATTCTGTGAAGAAAGTCGTTGGTAGCTTGATGGGGATAGCATTGAATCTATAAAATACTTTGGGCAGTATGGCCATTTTCATGATATTGATTCTTCCCATCCATGAGCATGGAATGTTTTTCCATTTATTTGTGTCCTCTCTTATTTCCTTGATCAGTGGTTTGTAGTTCTCTTTGAAGAGGCCCTTCACATCCCTTGTAAGTTGTGTTCCTAGGTATTTTCTGTTTGTAGCAATTGTGAATGAGACTTCACTCATGATTTGGCTCTCTGTTTGTCTGTTATCGGTGTATAGGAATGCCTGTGATTTTTGCCCATTGATTTTGTATCCTGAGACTTTGCTGAAGCTGTTTATCAGCTTAAGGAGATTTTGGACTGAGACCATGGAGTTTTCTAAATATACAAGCATGTCATCTGCAAAGAGAGACAATTTGACTTCCTCTCTTCCTATTTGAATGCCCTTTATTTCTTTCTCTTGCCCAATTGCCCTGGCCAGAACTTCCAACACTATGTTGAATAGGAGAGCTGTGAGAGAGGGCATCCGTGTCTTGTGCTCATTTTCAAAGGGAATGCTTATAGCTTTTGCTCCTTCAGTATGATATTGGCTATGGGTTTGTCATACATAGCTCTTATTAGTTTGAGATATGTCCCCTCATTACCTAGTTTATTGAGAGTTTTTAGCATGAAGGGGTGTTGAATTTTGTTGAAGGTCTTTTCTGCATCTATTGAGATAATCTTGTTTTTTTGTCATTGGTTCTGTTTATGTGATGGATTACATTTATTGATTTGCTTATGTTGAACCAGCCTTGCATCACACGTATGAAGCCAACCTGATCATGGTGGACAAGCTTTTTATGTCTTACTGGATTTGGTTTGCCAGTATTTTATTGAGGATTTTTGCATCAATGTTCATCAGGGATATTGGCCTGAAATTTTCTTTTATTGTTGTGTTTCTGCCTGGTTTTGGTAGCAGGATGATGGTGGCCTCATAAAATGAGTTAGGGAGGAGTCCCTCTTCTTCTATTGTTTGGAATAGTTTCAGAAGAAATGGCATCAAATCCTCTTTGTACCTCTGTAGAATTTGGCTGTGAATCCGTCTGCTGCTGGACTTTTTTTGGTTGGTAGGCTATTAATTACTGCCTCAATTTCAGAACTTGTTATTGGTCTATTCAGGGATTCAACTTCTTCCTGGTTTAGACTTAGGAGTTTGTGTGTGTCCAGGAATTTGTCCATTTCTTCTAGATTTTCTAGTTCATTTGCATAGAGGTGTTTATAGTATTCTCTGATGGTAGTTTGTATTTCTGCAGGATCAGTGGTGATATCCCCTTTATCATTTTTTATTGCATCTATTTGATTCTTCTCTCTTTTCTTCTTTGTTAGTCTGGCTAGTGGTCTATCTATGTTGTTAATCTTTTCAAAAAACCAGTTCCTGGAGTCATTGATTTTTTGAAGGTTTTTCCTGTCTCTATATCCTTCCGTTCTGCTCTGATCTTAGTTATTTCTTGTCTTCTGCTAGCTTTTGAATTTGTTTGCTATTGCTTCTCTAGTTCTTTTAATTGTGATGTTAGGGTGTCGATTTTAGATCTCTCCTGCTTTCTCTTGTGGGCATTTCGTGCTATAAATTTCCCTCTACACACTGCTTTAAATGTGTCCCCAAGATTCTGGTACATTGTGCCTTTGTTCTCCTTGGTTTCAAAGAACATCTTTATTTCAGCCTTCATTTCATTATTTACCCAGTAGTCATTCAGGAGCAGTTTTTTCCGTTTCTATATAGTTGTGCGGATTTGAGTGAGTTCCTTATCCTGAGTTCTAATTTTATTGCACTGTGGTAAGAGAGACTGTTTGCTATGATTTCCGTTCTTTTGCATTTGCTGAGGAGTGTTTTACTTCCAATCACGTGGCCAATTTTAGAATAAGTGCAATGAGTTGCTGAGAAGAATGTATAGTCTGTTGATTTGGGGTGGAGAGTTCTGTAGATGTCTATTAGGTCCGCTTGGTGCAGAGCTGAGTTCATTTCCTAGACATCCCTGTTAACTTTCTGTCTCATTGATCTGTCTAATGTTGACAGTGGGGTGTTAAAGTCACCCACTATTATTGTGTGGGAGTCTAAGTCTCTTTGTAGGTCTCTAAGAACTTGCTTTGTGAATCTGGGAGCTCCTGTTTTTGGTGCATGTATATTTGGGATAGTTAGCTCTTTTTGTTGCATTGATCCCTTTACCATTATGTAATGCCCTTCTTTGTCTCTGTTGATTTTTGTTGGTTTAAAGTCTGTTTTATCAGAGACTAGGATTGGAACCTCTGCTGTTTTTTTGCTTTACATTTGCTTGGTAAATATTCCTCCATCCTTTTTTTGAGCCTATATGTGTCTTTGCATGTGAGATGGGACTCCTGAATACAGCACACTGATAGGTCTTGACTCTTTATCCAATTTGCCCATCTGTGTCTTTTCATTGGGGCATTTAGCCCATTTACATTTAAGGTTAACATTATGTGTGAATTTGATCCTGTCCTTATGATGCTAGCTGGTTATTTTGCCCGTTATTTGATGCAGTTTCCTCATGTGTTGATGGTCTTTACAATTTGGTATGTTTTTGCAGTGGCTGGTACTGATTTTTTCTTTCCATATATAGTGCTTCCTTCAGGAGCTCTTGTAAGGCAGGCCTGGTGATGACAAAAATCTCTCAGCATTTGCTTGTCTGTCAAGGATTTTATTTCTCCTTCACTTATGAAGCTTAGTTTGGCTGGATAAGAAATTCTACATTGAAAATTATTTTCTTCAGAATGTTGAATATTGGCCCCCACCCTCTTCTGGCTTGTAGGGTTTCTGTAGAGAGATCCACTGTTAGTCTGATGGACTTCCCTTTGTGGGTAACCCGACCATTCTCTCTGACTGCCCTTAACATTTTTTCCTACATTTCAACCTTGGTGAATCTGATAGTTATGTGTCTTGGGTCTGCTCTTCTCAAGGAGCATCTTTGTGGTGTTCTCTGCATTTCCTGAATTTGAATGTTGGCCTGCCTTACTAGTTTGGGGAAGTTCTCCTGGATAAAGTCCTGAAGAGTGTTTTCCAACTTGGTTCCATTCTCCCTGTCACTTTCAGGTCCACCAATCAAACATGGATTTGTTCTTTTCAAATAGTCCCATATTTTGGGGGGGCTTTGTTCACTCCTTTTCATTCCTTTTTCTCTAATCTTATCTTCTCACTTTAATCATTAAGTTGATCTTCAATCTCTGATATCCTTTCTTCCTCTTAATTGATGTGGCTATTGATACTTGTGTATGCTTCATGAAGTTCTCATGCTGTGTTTTTTTTCTTTTTATCTCAATCAGGTCATTTACTTTCTTCCGTAAACTGGTTATTCTAGTTAGCAATTCCTCTAACCTTTTTTCAAGGTTCTTAGCTTCCTTGCACTGCGTTATAACATGCTCCTTTTGCTCAGAGGAATTTGTTATTACTCACCTTCTGAAGTCTACTTCTGTCTATTCATCAGACTCATTCTTTGTCCAGTTTTGTTCCCTTGCTGGCAAGGAGTTTTGATCCCTGGTGGAGAAGAAGTGTTCTGGTTTTTGGAATTTTCAGCCTTTTTGTGCTGGTTTCTTCCCATCTTCATGGATTCATCTACCTTTGGTCTTTGATGTTGGTGATCTTCAGATGGAGACTCTGAGTGGACATCCTTTTGGTTGATGTTGATGCTATCCCTTTCTGTTTGTTAGTTTTCCTTCTAACAGTTGGGTCCCTCTGCTGCAGGTCTGGTGGAGTTTGCTGGAGGTCCACTCCAGACTGTTTTTCCCTGGGCATCACCAGCGGAGGCTGCAGAACAGCAAATATTGCTGCCCATTCTTTCCTCTGGAAGCTTCATCCCAGAGGGGCACCTGCCAGATGCCAGCCAGAGTTCTCCCATATGAGTTGTCTGTCAGCCCCTACTGGGAGGTGTCTCCCAATCAGGATACACAGGCGTCAGGGACCCACTTGAGAAGGCAGTCTGTTTCTTATCAGAGCTCAAATTCTTTGCTAGGAGATCCGCTGCTCTCTTCAGAGCCAGCAGGCAGGGACATTTAAGTCTGCTGAAGCTGTGCCCACAATTGCCTCTTCCCCCACATGTTCTGTCCTAGGGAGATGGGGGTTTTATCTGTAAGTCCCTGACTGGAGCTGTTGCTTTTTTTCAGAGATGCCCTGCCCAGAGAGGAGGAATGTAGAGAGGCAGTCTGGCCACAGCGACCTTGCTGAGCTACAGTGGGCTCCACCCAATTTGAACTTCCCAGCAGCTTTGTTTACACTGTGAGGGTAAAACCACATACTCAAACCTCAGCAATGGTGGACACCCCTCCCGCCACCAAGCTTGAGCATCCCAGGTTGACCTCAGACTGCTGAACTGGCAGTGAGAATTTAAATCCAATGGGTCTTAGCTTGCTGGGCTCCATAGGGGTGGGACCTACTGAGCCAGACTACTTGCCTCCCTGGCTTCAGCCCCCTTTCCAGGGGAGTGGAAGGTTCTGTCTCACTGGCATTCCTGGTGCCACTGGGGCATGGAAAAAACCTCCTGTAGCCAGCTCGATGTCTTCCCAAACCACCACCCACTTTTGTGCTTGAAACCCAGAGCCCTCATGGTGTAGGCACCAGAGGGAATCTCCTGGTCTGTGAGTTACAAAGACTGTGGAAAAGTGCAATATCTGGGCCAGAGTGCATTGTTCCTCACAGCACAGTTCCTCACAGCTTCCCTTGGGTAGGGGAGAGTATTCCCCGATGCCTTGCAATTCCCAGGTGAGGCATCGCCCCACCCTGCTTCTGCTCACCCTCTGTGGGCTGCAGCCACTGTCTAACCAGTCCCAATGAGATGAACCAGGTACCTTAGTTGGAAATGCAGAAATCACCAGCCTTAAGCATCAATCTCACTTGGAGCTGCAGACCAGAGCTGTTCCTATTCAGCCATCTTGCCAACAAATCCTGTGAATCGTGTTTTTAACTGTGGCTGTATTAAGACATTTTGTCATCCACAAATGATTGTCTTGTTTTGGTCCTCTTTAGAAGGTGGTTTATAGTCAGCTATAGAACTCTAACAGGTGTTCTTAAATGCAGGTTTCTGATAATTTTGGAAATTGTGACATTAGAATAGAGGGAAAAACTTTCAGGACTCTCATGGAAAGCTGAAATATTCATGAATATCAAACAGAAATTAACTGCATGGACTAAACTGAGGAAGTTTTTAACTGTGCTTAAAATGTTGCTGGTTCTTTGTTTTGTTTTTCAGAGTCAAGAAAACTTATTTTGAGCTATTTATAACTTTAAGCAATTGAGTAAAGTATTCCTGTAAAAAAAAATTGGAACATTTTGTTTCTCTCTACCTAATTTCTCCACAACTTGGAAACTATTTGTGAGTATTCTTAATTTATGGCAATATAGTTATTTGCATAAGTGCAATAGAAATCTGTTTTCATTTGTAATGAACACAATTGGAGAAACTGCTTATTTTTGCAAAGGCTTTGACTGGAATGCTCTGCTTTCCTTTAAGAAATCAATTTTGACTTGTAGAACCAATAAAAGCCCCTTGGGGAACTGGCCTCATATGCTGCATTTTAGGAGTCCCCGTACAGGGTTTCTGACCTATAGTAAGTAAAGAGTGTCACTTTCTCAGAAGCCCAGAAGCCCCAAGTTATCCTGTAACATGAAGATGAGAGGAATTTACTCAACTCATAGGTATTTAAGGACTCAAAGCCATGGCAGGACTCGGCTCTAAAAAAAGTCTTATCTAAGATTTTTTCTATGGAACAGAGTCCCATCAAAGCCAGTTAAAAAGTCTTTGTGAAAAATTATTATTCTTGCTGCACTTTAGACAAATAATCAGGCCTTGTATAATAAAGCACCTCAGTCTTACCATAATTTGTTTTTACCAAAAATGAGAAACTGGAAAGAGAAATATTATGTTTCAAGTACTATGGTACACTTGTTATTAAATTATAGCCTTATTAGTTTTGTTTAAGTTTGTTTCTGCAATTTAGGCTAACCCTGCTTATCCCGATGAATGAACCAGTGATCTCTGGCTGCTACTCAGAAGAAACAAGAGGGTTGGGTAATGTAAAAATCTGGATCAATATTCTAATCCTGGGCACATAATGGAATCATCTAGCAACCCCATATCAGCTTGGTGTCAACAGTTGCCCAGTTCATGGAAAACCTTCTAATTTAGTTTACTTGAAATAATTTTACTTATTTCTCTTTACTGTTGTGATATATATTGCTGTTGTAGTCTTTGTATAGGAATGCAGGATAAGCTTACTCAACATTTTCTTAAACTGAATACTTATTAATCTTTTAGATAGCACCTTTTGTCAAAACTCAGAGTTATGACTGGCCCTCACCATACTGATGCTTTCTGACTGAGCTCTCTACCCTGAACACAAGAGACCCTAATATTCAGGTAGGAATATCATTGCCCCTATTCAGCCTGAAGAAGTTACAGATCATGGATCTTCATCCCTCTGCAACTCTTAGAATTATGGATTCTCTTATAAAAGGGAGGGGAGAAATGTCAGAAGTGTTTGAACCAGAGCATCTCCATCTTGAGTAGAGACTGGGTAAAATAAGGCTGAGACCTACTGGGCTGCATTTCCAGGTGGTTAAGGCATTCTAAGTCATAGGAGGAAATATGAGGTTGGCACAAGATACAGTCATAATGACCTTTCTGATAAAACAGGTTGCAGTAAGGAAGCCAGCTAAAACTCATCAAAACAAAGATGGCGATGAGAGTGACCTCTGGTCGCCCTCACTGCTACACTCCCATCAGCACCATGAGAGTTTACAAATGCCATGGCAATGTCAGGAAGTTACCCTATAAGGTCTAAAAAGGAGATGCATGAATAATCCACGCCTTGTTTAGTATATCATCAAGAAATAATGATAAAAATGGGTACTGAGCAGCCTTCAGGGCTGCCCTGTCTATGGAGTAGCCATTCTTTTATTCCTTTACTTTCCTAATATCTTGCTTTCACTTTACGGACTTGCTATGAATTTTTTCTTGTGAGAGAACCAAGAACTCTTTCTTGTGGTTTGCATCAGAACTGCTTTCCTGTAACAGAACTATAATTGATGAGTTGCTGGAAGCTCTAAGTGGACAAGACTGAGAGTTAAAAACTCCAAGGAGACCAGGCATGGAGTGGAGAAGGGGCACCATTTTGTGCCCTCCAGGAACTCTACCAGCTCTGCCTCACAGTGAACATTAGAGAAAAATCCCATCTAGCTTCTGACAGGGGGAGTGAAAAAGTCACTATTTTGAAACACATCAGAGTACTCCATTTTTGTTTTACTTAATAGAAAATGAAACTACAATTGACCCTCAGACAACATGGATTTGAACTGCACAGATCTACTTATATGTGGATTTTTTTTGTAAGTGTTACATATTGGAAGAATTTTTGGAGATTTGTGACAATTTGAAAAAACTTGCAGATGAACTTCATAGCCGAGAACTATCAAAAAAATTAAGAAAAAAGTATGTCATACACTATGGGAGGCCAAGGTGGGTGGATGACCTGAGATCAGGAGTTCAAGACTAGCCTGGCCAACATGGCAAAACCCCATCTCTACTGAAAATAAAATAAAATAAAATTAGCCAGGCATGGTGGCATGTGCCTGTATTCCCAGCTACTGGAGAGGCTGAGGCAGGAGGAGCACTTGAACCAAGGAGGCAGAGGTTGCAGTGAGCTGAGATAGCACCACTGCACTCCAGCCTGGGTGACAGATTGAGTCTCCAAAAAAACAAAATGGTAAGTCATGAATGCACAAAATATTAATATATGTAGATACTAGTCTATTTTATCATTTGCTACCATAAAATATTCACAAATCTATTATTAAAGGTTCAAATTTATCAAAATTTACAAACATAAACCATACATGACACCATTCTCAGTTGAGAGAAATGTAAACAAATGTGAAGATACAGAATCAAATCATATCTGCATAAAATTAACTGTGTTACAATACTGTACTACTATAATAATTTCATAGTCACCTCCTGTTGTCTTTCCAGTGGGCTCAAGTGTTTTATCACTTAAAATGCCCTGTGACACTAATTATCTCTGCATAAGCAGTTTATCTCTCCAGAAAATTGGATAACAAAGTAAAAAGTGATCTGTCAGAGTTCTCACTAATTTTTTTATCGTGCTTAGTGCAGTATTGTGTAACCACCCGACAAGTTCTTCCTGCCCACTGCACAAAGACCACAGCACTACAATAAAGAAAGAGTTTAATTGACATGCCACATCAGAAACTGAGTTATTACCCAAATCAATCTCCTGGAAGGCTCCTAGGTTAGGGGTTTTTCCAAGGCAGTTTGGGGGAAGGGGTGGAGGTGGCTAGGAAATGGTTGCTTGCTGCTAATTGGTTGGAGTGCAATTACAGGGGTGTGGGAAATGATCTTTCTTCAGGCTGAATTTCTTCTGGGTAGGGCCACAAGAGCCATCATTTGGTGGGTCCAGGTGGAGCCATGGGTTTCAGACATACACAAAGCCTGAAAAGGTATCTCAAAAGGCCAATCTTAGATTCTACATTAGTGATGTTATCTTGTGACCTCTGGAATAATGGCTTGCAATCTTTTATGTCCACACCTCAGCAGAATTCAGGCTCCTTTCCTCCTCCTAGCCTAGTGGTCTCTCATTAGGTTTACAAAGGCAGTTGAGTTTCAGGGAAGGGCAATTATCATTTATACTATAACCTAAATGTTTTCCAAAGCTAGCTTGGCAGCTTGAAGGCTAAAGGCCAGAGGAGGGTTGGCTAGATCAGATCTCCCCCACTTCCATAATTTTCTCACTGATATAATTTTTACAAAGGCAGTTTTAATTGTAAACCTTGAATAATACCATGGAACCTATACAAAGTGCCAATAGCGATGCTGGAAGTGCTCCCAAGAAACATAGAAAAATAATTACATTACAAGAAAAAGCGGAATTGTTTGATGTATACCACAGATTGAGGTTTGAAGCTGTGGTTGCCTACCATTTCAAGATTAATAAATCCAGTGTAAAGACCACAGTAAAAATAAAAAAAGAAAAGAAATCTCATGAAGCTGTTGCTGGAGCTATGCCAGCACGCATGAAATCCTTGCACTTTTTGCAAAATACCTTTTTATATTGTATTGAAAATACAGTTTTTATTTGGGCGCAGTGTTGCTATAAGCATTGCATTCCTACAGACTTCGATATGATCTAACAGCTTAAAGCAAAAGGAAGGTGAAAGATCTAAAGCTGAAGAATTTAATGCCAGTAAAAAATGGCTTGATAAACTTAGAAAGAAGTTTGCCTTCTAAAATGTTAAGATAACAGGAGAAGCAGCTTCTGACAATCAACAGACACAGAGGTCCCAGACATTAAGAAAATCATTGAGGAGGAAGGATATCTGCCTAAACAACTTTTAATGCAATGAATGTGCCCTATTCTGGGGGAAAAAGCCACAAATGATATTTATTAGTAAGAAAGAGAACCACCACCAGGATTTAAGGCAGGAAGAGATAAGCTAACTCTACTGTTTTGTGCAAATGCAGCTGGGCTTATGATCAGAACTGCCCTTATCTATAAAGCTGCTAATCCCGAGTAATGAAGGGAAAGATAAACAGCAGCTGCCAGTCTTTTGGTTGTACAACAAGTAGTCCTGGACAATGAGAACACTTTTTCTAGATTGGTTCTATTGATGCTTTGTCCCTGAATTCAGAGATATCTTGCCAGTAAAGGACTTTTTAAAAAAGTTATTTTGATATTGGACAATGCTTCTGGCCACCAAGAACCTCATGAGTTCCACACCAAAGGCATCAAGGTGGTCTACTTGCCCCCAAACACATCTCTAATTCAGCCTCTAGATCATAAGATTATAAGGACCTTTAAGGCTCATTACACATGGTACTCTATGGAAAGGTTTGCCTATGCTACAGAAGAGAACCCCTATAGAGAAACCATCCAGAAAGTCTGGAAGAATTACACCATAGAAGATGTTATTGTTGCTATAGAAAGAGCCATGAAAGCCATCGAGCCCAACACAATGTATATCTGCTGGAAAACAATGTGTCCAGATGTTGTGCATGACCTCAGGATTTATGACAGAGCCAATCAAGAAAATCATGAAAGAGACTGTGGACATGGCAAAAAAAAATGATGGGGAGTGAAAGTTTTCAAGATGTGTATCATACGGAAATTCAAGAGCTAATAGATACCACCCACACCAGATGACAATTTGATGGAGATGAGTGCTTTAGAACCAGTTCCAGATTGTGAGGAAGAAGACTTAGAAGAACCTGTGGAAGAAAACAAACTGACATTAGACAATCTGGCACACAGGTTCTGATTACTTGAGACAGTTTTGGCTTCTTTTACAATATGTACTCTTCTATTATATGGGCACTGAAACTAAAGCAAACAATAGAAGAAGGATTGGCACCATAGAGAAACATTTTTAGATAAATGAAAAAGCAAAAATGTCAGTTGTTTGGCTCTGCATCCCCGCCCAAATCTCATCTCAAATTGTAATCCCCATATATCAAGGGAGGGACCTGAGGTGATTGGATCATGGGGGCGGTATCCCCCATGCTGAGTTCTCATAAGGTCTTGAAACCACCTTTGCAAAATTATAACTGAGGAAATTATGACAGTGAGAGAGATCAGACCTAACAGACTCCATCTTGCTTCTAACCTTTAAGCTGTCCTTGTTCATTCCAAGGCATAGACCGAACTAACTTTTGGAAGGAATTCAGTTCATAGTTTGACTCTGAAACAAAATTGATAATTGCCCTTTCCCCCCAGAAAAAACTCTTCTTGCCTGAGAACCAGTCTGCCTTTGCAGGACTAACAAATTGGCTACAAGATTAGAAATTACAGTCTAGGGTTCATGCAGCCTCTGGCCCCAAGAATCTGAACCTTTCCAAATTGATCCTGGGGATAACATCACTATTGTAAAACCAAGAATCAGTGCTTCAGTATTTTGCAGACCTTACACACGATAAATCAGCTGACACCACTCAGAACAGTAACTTGGCTCCACCAGTTCTGCCATCCCACGCAGGAACAGAAAACAGCAAGAAAAACTCACTTCGACTCCCCTGTGATTCCATCTCCAACCTGACCAATCAGCACTCCCTACTTCCCCAGCCCCTACTCACCAAATTATCTTTAAAAACTCTGATCCTCGAATGCTCAGGGAGACTGATTTGAGTAATAATAAAACTCCAGTCTCTCACACAGCCAGTTCTGTATGAGTTACTCTTTCTCAATTGCTATTCTCCTGTCTTGATAAACTGGCTCTGTCCAGGCAGTGGGCTAGGTGAACCCATTGGGCAATTACAATCTGATCGTTTTAAAAGAGGCAGTATTCCCTGCATGATCTCTCTCTCTCCTGCCATCATGTAAGACATGCCTTGCTTCCCCTTCACCTTCAGCCATGATTGTAAGTTTCCTGAGGCCTCCCTAGACATGCAGAACTGTGAGTCAAATTCATCCTCTTTTCTTCATAAATTATCCAGCCTCAGGTAGTATCTTTATAGCAATGTGAGAAGAGACTAATACAGTCAGGCAGAAATTATGATGTGTTTCTCTAAAGTTAAACAGGATATACCTGCCTCTCTTGCTTCACCTTTCATCTCCTCCACCTCTTTCATCTCTGCCACATCTGAGACAGCAAGACCAACCTCTCTTCTTTCTCCTCCCCCTCAGCCTAGTCACTGTGAAGACCTTTATGATGATCCACTTCCACTAAATGAATAGTAAATTTATTTTATCTTCTTTATGATTTTCTTAATAATATTTTCTTTCCTCTAGCTTTTTTATTGTAAGTATACAGTTTATAGCATATATATATATACATAAAATATATGAAATATATGTTAATCAACTGTTTATGTTATCAGTAAGACTTCTCATCAACAGTAGGCTGAGTAGTTAAGTTTTGGGGGAGTAAAACGTTATACATCAGTTTTTTGCTGTCCAGATGGTCAGCACTCCTAATCTCCACATTATTCAAGGATTAATTTTTCTTTTCTTTTTATTTTTATTTTTTACCATAGCCTAACCTGCTAGGGTATTATCAGGGCCTTTTCTATCTGAAAAAAGGGGAATGCTCAACTCCAGCCCACTCTAGCCATCTTGCCCCACCTAAAGGGATAACCTAACTGAGAAGCTCTGTTGAAGTTCATAGTCCAGGGGCACAAGCTCACCAAAGACTGAGACATAGTTATAGAACTGTAGAATTTCCCATCTTCCACACCTTATTTACACATTGTTAAAGTGAACTAAATAAAGCCTGAGAAGGACTCTGTGCTTCTATATTTGAGTCCTTGTGGACAAACTGCAACCTAACTTAATAGGTAGACAAGATTGAAAATCTAATTTAGGAGTATGCTCCTGTAACAACGGCTGAATCTTGGCCAATCCCAGCAGCCATACTTCAACCACTCATACACTGCTGAGTGTTCAAAGTGTATTCAAATAAGGCAAATGCCAACCTGTAATCAATCCAGCTGTTTCTGTTCCTCACTTCCTATTTCTATATGTTACTTTATTTTTTTTTGTCTATAAATTTGTTCTGACCACAAGGCACCCCCAGAGTTTCTGAATCTATTGTGATTCTGGGGACTGCCCAATTTGCAAATCGTTCACAACTTAATTAAGCGCCATTTAATTAAGCTGAAGTTTTTCTTTTAACAACATTTAATAAAGGCATATTTCCTGCAGTTCCTTTTACCCAGTACATCATGTCTCCACATTTCAACAAAAAATTAGAAGGCATACTAAAACGCAAGAAAAAAAACAGTTTGAATAAACTGAACAGATATGGAAACCAGAGGCAGATAGGGTAGGAATGTTGGAATTATCAGACCAGAAAATTTAAAATTATGATTAATATTCTATGGACTTTAATGGGAAAAAAAGCAGATGACATGCAAGAAAAGACAAATAATGTAAACAGGGAGATGAAAATTCTAAGAATTTAAAAATGCTAGAAAGCCAAGCCTAGTGGTACATGACTGTAATCCCAGCTACTCAGGAGGCTGAGGAAGGAGGATTGCTTGAGGCAAGGAATTTAACACTGTAGTGCACTATGATTCTGCCTGTGAATAGCCACTGCACTCCAGCCTGGGCAACATAGCAATATCCCATCTCTAGTTTTTTTTAATGCTAGAGATAAAAAACACTGTAAAATAATTGAGCCCACAAAAAAAATTGCGGACTCATTATTAGAAAACACAGCTGAGGTAAAAACCCCTGAGCTTGAGGATATGACAATAAAAACTTCCAAAACTTAAAAGCAAAGCTGAAAAGACTGAAAAAAAACCTCAAAAGTCCAAGAATTGTAAGACTACTACAAAAGGTGTAACATGCATGTAATACAAATACCAGAAGGAGAATACATTGAGAAAAAAAAAACAGATGATATATTTGAAGCAATATGACTGAAAGTTGCCCCTCTCTCCCAATTAATGTCAGACAGCAAACCATAGATCTATAAAGTTCAGAAAACAAGAAGCAGGATAAATGCCAAAAAACTACTGTCAGGTAAATTATATTTAAACTTCAAAATATCAAAAATAAAGAAAAAATATTGAAAGACGCCAGAAGAAAAACATACCTCGCCATGGAGGTACAAAAATAAAAGTTACATATGGCTTCTTCCCAGAAGCCATGCAAGCAAGAGTGTGGAGTGAAATATTTAGAGTTTTTGAGAAAAAAATACATCAACCTAGAATTCTGTTAAGAATTAAACATGACAATTTTAACATTGCTGTTACATCAGAAATACACTTATGTGATGATCTGGTAAAAAAATTAATATATACAGAAACATTGAGTGATACAAAACCAACATGTAAAAATCAGTTGAATTTCTATTTAATAACAATGAATTTTCCAGAAAGGAAATAAAGAATACAATCTCATTTACAATAACATCAAAATAATAAAATACTGAGGAATAAACTTAACCAAGGAAATAACTTACACACTGAAAACTGTAGACACTGATAAAATAAATTAAAGCAGACACCAACAAATGGAATTTTAAAAATATATACTTAAAGTTCTGGTATACATGTGGAGAACGTGCAGGTTTGTTACATAGGTATACACGTGGCATGGTGGTTTGCTACACTCATCAACCCGTCATCTACATTAGGTATTTCTCCTAATGCTATCCCTCCCACAGTCCCCCATCCCCCCACAGGCCCCGGTGTGTGATGCCCCTGCCTTGTGTCTATGTGTTCTCATTGCTCAATTCACACTTATGAGTGAGAACATGCGGTGTTTGATTTTCTGTTCTTGTGTTAGTTTGCTGAGAATGATGGTTTCCAGCTTCATCCATGTCCCTGCCAAGGACATGAACCCATCCTTTTTTATGGCTGCATAGTATACCAAGGTGTATATATGCTAAATTTTCTTCATTCAGTCTATCTTTGATGGGCATTTGGGTTGGTTCCAAGACTTCGCTATTGTGAACAGTGCCACAATAAACATATAGGTGCATGTGTCTTTATTGCAGAATGATTTATAATCCTTTGGATATATACCCAGTAATGGGATTGCTGGGTCAAATGGTATTTCTGGTTCTAGATCGTTGATGGATCGCCACACTGTCTTCCACAATGGTTGGAATAACTTAGACTCCCACCAACAATGTAAAAGCGTTCCTATTTCTCCACATCCTCTCCAGCATCTGTTGTTTCTTGACTTTTTAATGATTACCATTCTAACTGGCATAAGATGGTATCTCATTGTGCTTTTGATTTGAAATTCTCTAATGACCAATGTGATGAGCTTTTTTTCATATGTTAGTTGACTGCATAAGTATCTTCTTTTGAGAAGTGTCTGTTCATGTCCTTCAACCACTTTTTGATGGGATTGTTTTTTTTTCTTGTAAATTTGTTTAAATTCTTTGTAGATTCTGAAGGTTGGCCCTTTGTCAGATGGATAGATTGCAAAAATGTTCTCCAATTCTGTAGGTAGCCTGTTCACTCTGATGATAGTCTCTTTTCCTGTGCAGAAGCTCTTTAGTTTAATTAGATCCCATTTGTCAATTTTTGGCTCTTGTTGCCATTGCTTTTGGTGTTTTAGTCATGAAGTCTTTGCCCATGACTATGTCCTGAATGGTATTGTTTAGGTTTTCTTCTAGTGTTTTTATGGTTTTAGGTCTTACATCCAAGTCTTTAATCCATCTTGAGTTAATTTTTGTATAAGGTGTAAGGAAGGGGTCCAGTTTCAGTTTTCTGCATATGGCTAGCCAGTTTTCCCAACACAATTTATTAAATAGGGAATCCATTCCCCATTGCTTGTTTTTGTCAGGATTGTCAAAGATCAGATGGTAGTAGATGTGTGGTGTTACTTCTGAGGCCTCTGTTGTGTTCCATTGGTCTATATATCTGTTTTCGTACAAGTACCATGCTGTTTTGGTCACCATAGCCTTGTAGTATAGTTTGAAATCAGGTAGCGTGATGCCTCCAGGTTTGTTCTTTTTGCTTAGGACTGTCTTGGCTATGTGGGCACTTTTTTGGTTCCATATGAAATTTAAAGTAGTTTTTTCCAATTCTGTGCAGAAAATCAATGGTAGCTTGATGGGGACAGCACTGAATCTATAAATTACTTTGGACAGTATGGCCATTTTCACAATATTGATTCTTTCTATCCATGACTATGGAAAATTTTTCCATTTGTTTTTGTTCTCTCTTATTTCCTTGAGCAGTGGTTTGTAGTTCTCCTTCAGGAGGCCCTTCACATCCCTTGTAAGTTGTATTCCTAGGTATTTTTTCTCTTGGTAGCAATTGTGAATAGGAGTTTACTCATGATTTGGCTCTCTGTTTGTCTGTTATTGGTGTATAGGAATGTTTGTGATTTTTGCACATTAATTTTGTGTCCTCAGACTTTACTGAAGTTGCTTATCAGCTTAAGAAGATTTTGGACTGAGATGATGGGGTTTTCTAAATATACAATCATGTCATCAGCAAACCGGGACAATTTGACTTCCTTTTTTCCTAATTGAACTCATTTATTTCTTTCTCTTGACTGATGGCCCTGGCCAGAACTTCCAATATTATTTTGAATAGGAGTGGTGAGAGAGGGCATCCTTGTCTTGTGCTGCTTTTCAAAGGGAATGCTTCCAGTTTTTGCCCATTCAGTATGATATTGGCTGTGGGACTGTCATAAATAGCTCCTATTATTTTGAGATATGTTTCTTCAATATCTAGTTTATTGAGAGTTTTAGCATGAAGGGGTGTTGAATTTTGTCAAAGGCTTTTTCTGCATCTATTGAGAAAATAATGTGTTTTTTCACTGGTTCTGTTTATGGGATGGATTATGTTTATTGATTTAAATATGTTGAACCAGCCTTGCATCCCAGGGATGAAGCCCACTTGATCAGGGTAGATAAGCTTTTTGATGTGCTGCTGGATTCCGTTTGCCAGTATTTTATTGAGGATTTTCACACTGATGTTCATCAAGGATATTGGCCTGAAATTTTCCTTTTTGTTGTGTCTCTGCCTGGCTTTGGTATCAGGATCATGCTGGCCTCGTACAAGGAGTTAGGGAGGATTCCCTTTTTCTATTGTTTGGAATAGTTTCAGAAGGAATGGTACCAGTTCCTCTTTGTACCTCTGGTAGAATTCGGCTGTGAATCCATCCTGTCTTGGACCTTTTTTTATTGGTAGGCTATTAATTACTGCCTCAATTTCAGAGCCTGTTATTGGTCTATTCAGAGATTCAACTTCTTCCTGGTTTAGTCTTGGGATGGTGTATGTGTCCAGGAATTCATCCATTTATTCTAGGTTTTCTAGTTTATTTGCGTAGAGGTGTTTATAGTATTCTCTGATGGTAGCTTGTATTTCTGTGGGACCAGTGGTGATATCCCCTTTATTAATTTTTATTGCATCTATTTAATTCTTCTCTGTTCTCTTCTTTATTAATCTGGCTAGTGGTCTAACTATTTCATTGGTCTTTTCAAAAATCCAGCTCCTGATGTCATTGATTATTTGAAGGGTTTTTCCTGTCTCTATTTCCTTCAGTTCTGCTCTGATCTTAGTCATTTCTTGTTTTCTGCTAGCTTTTGAATTTGTTTGCTCTTGCCTCTCTATTGCTTTTAATTTTGATGTTAGGGTATCAATTTTAGATCTTTCCTCCTTTCTTTTGTGGGCATTTAGTGCTCTAAATTTTCCTCTACATGTACTTTAAATATATCCCAGAGATTCTGGTACACTTGTGTCTTTGTTCTCATTAGTTTCAAAGAACATCTTTATTTCTGCCTTCTTTTTGTTATTTACCCAGTAGTCATTCAGGAGCAGGTTGTTCAGTTTCCATGTAGCTGTGCAGTGTGGAATGAGTTTCTGAATCTTGAGTTCTAATTTGATTGCACTGTGGTTTGAGAGACTGTTATGATTTCTGTTGTTTTCCATTTGCTGAGGAGTGCTTACTTCCAATTTTGTGGTCAATTTTAGAATGAGTGTGATGTGGTGCTGAAAAGAATGTATATTCTGTTGATTTAGGATGGAGAATTCAGTAGATGTCTATTAGGTTTGCTTGGTCCAGGGCTGAGTTCAAGTCCTGAATATCCTTTTTAATTTTCTGTTTCATTGATCTGCCTTATATTGACCGTGGGGTGTTAAAGTCTCCCACTATTATTGTGTGGGAGTCTAAGCCTCCTTGTTGGTCTCTAAGAACTACACAAATAAACTAGTAAATGTAGAAGAAATGGATAAATTTCTGGACACATACAACCTCCCAAGACTAAATCAGGAAGAAATTGAATCCCTGAATAGACCAATAAGTAGTTCTGAAATTGGGTCCATTCCAAGATGGCCAAATAGGAGCAGCTCCAGTGTGCAGCACCCAGTGTGATCAACGCAGAAGATGGGTGATTTCTGCATTTCCAGCTGAGGTACTTGATTCATCTCATTGGGACTGGTTGGACAGTGGGTGCAGCCCATGGAGGGCAAGCCGAAGCAGGGTGGGGCGTCACCTCACCTGGGAAGTGCAAGTGGTCAGGGGATTTCCCTTTCCTAGCCATGGGAAGCTATGACAGGCTGTACCTGGAAAAACGGGACACTCCCACTCAAATACTACACTTTTCCAACAGTCTTAGCAAACGGCACACTAGGAGATTATATCCTGCCTCTGGCTCAGCGGGTACCATGCCCATGGAACCTTGCTCAATGCTAGGGCAGCAGTCTGAGATCGACCTGCGAAGCAGCAACCTGGCAGGGGAGGGGCATCTGCCATTGCTGAAGCTTGAGTAGGTAAACAAAGCTACCAGGAAGCTCGAACTGGGCGGAGCACACCACAGCGCTGAAAGATGTGCTGCCTCTATAGACTCCACCTCTGGGGGCAGGGCATAGCTGAACAAAAGGCAGCAGAAACTTCTGCAGACTTAAACGTTCCTGTCTGAGAGCTCTGAAGAGAGCAGTGGTTCTCCAAGCTGGTGTTTGAGCTCTGAGAATGGACAGACTGCCCCTGAAGTGGGTCCCTGACACCTATGTAGCCTAACTGGGAGACACCTCCCAGTAGGGGTCCACTGCCACCTCATACAGGTGGGTGCCCCCCTGGGACAAAGATTTCACAGGAAGGATCAGGCAGCAATATTTGCTATTCTGCAATATTTGCTGTACTGCAGCCTCCTCTGGTGACACCCAGGCAAACAGGGTCTGGAGTGGACCTCCAGAAAACTCCAACAGACCTGCAGCTGAGGGACCTGATAGTTAGAAGGAAAACTAAGAAATAGAAAGAATAGCATCAACATCAACAAAAAGGACATCTACAGCAAATCCCTATCTGTAGATTACCAATATCAAAGACCAAAGGTAGAAGAAACCACAAAGATGGGGATAAACCAGAGCAGAAAAGCTAAAAATTCTAAAAACGAGAGTGCCTCTTTTCCTCCAAAGGATCACAGCTGTTCACCAGGAATGGAACAAAACTGGACAGAGAATGACTTTGACAACTTGACAGAAGTAGGCTTCAGAAGATCGGTAATAACAAACTTCTCCTAGCCAAAGGAAGATGTTCAAACCCGTGGCAAGGAAGCTAAAAACCTTGAAAAAAAGATTAGATGAGTGGCTAACCAGAATAAACAGTGTAGAGAAGACCTTAAATGACCTGATGGAGCTGAACACCATGGAACGAGAACTATGTGATGCATGTACAAGCTTAAATAGCCGATTTGATCAAGTGGAAGAAAGTGTCAGTGATTGAAGTTCAAATTAATGAAATAAAGCAAGAGGAGAAGTTTAGAGAAAAAAGAGTAAAAAGAAATGAACAAAGCCTCCAACAAATATGGGACTATGTGAAAAGACCAAATCTACGTTTGATTGGTGTACCTGAAAGTGATGGGGAGAATGAAACCAAGGTGGAAAACACTCTGCAGGATATTATGGAGGAGAACTTCCCCAATCTAGCAAGGCGGGTCAACATTCACATTCAGGAAATACAGAGAACACCACAAAGACATTCCTCGAGAAGAGCAACCCAAGACACATAATTGTCAGATTCACCAAGGTTGAAATGAAGGAAAAAATATTAAGAGCAGCCAGAGAGAAAGGTCGGGTTACTCACAAAGGGAAGCCCATCAGACTGATAGTGGATATCTCAGCAGAAACTCCACAAGCAAGAAGAGAGTGGGGGCCAATATTCAACATTCTTAAGAAAAGAATTTTCAACCCAGAATTTCATATCCAGCCAAACTATGCTACATAAGTGAAGGAGAAATAAAATCCTTTACAGACAAGCAAAGGCTGAGAGATTTTGTCACCACCAGGCCTGCCTTACAAGAGCTCCTGAAGGAAGCATTAAACATGGAAAGGAACAACTGGTAGGAGCCACTGCAAAAACATGTCAAAATAGCAAACATGATGCTATTAAGAAACTGCATCAGGAAGGAGCCAAGATGGCCGAATAGGAACAGCTCCGGTCTACAGCTCCCAGCGTGAGTGACACAGAGGACGGGTGATTTCTGCATTTCCATCTGAGGTACTGGGTTCATCTCACTAGGCAGTGCCAGACAGTGGGCGCAGGTCAGTGGGTGTGCGCACCTTGCACAAGACAAACCAGGGTGAGGCATTGCCTCACTCAGGAAGTGCAAGGGGTCAGGGAGTCCCCTTTCCTAGTAAAAGAAAGGGGTGACAGATGGCACCTGGAAAATTGGGTCACTCCCACCCAAATACTGCGCTTTTCGGACAGGCTTAAAAAACGGCACACCAGGAGATTATATCCCACACATGGCTCGGAGGGTCCTATGCCCACGGAGTCTCACTGATTGCTAGCACAGCAGTCTGAGATCAAACTGCAAGGTGGCAGCGAGGCTGGGGGAGGGGCGCCCGCCATTGCCCAGGCTTGCTTAGGTAAACAAAGCAGCTGGGAAGCTCGAACTGGGTGGAGCCCACCACAGCTCAAGGAGGCCTGCCTGCCTCTGTAGGTTCCACCTCTGGGGGCAGGGCACAGACAAACAAAAAGACATCAGTAACCTCTGCAGACAAAATGTCCCTATCTGACAGCTTTGAAGAGAGCAGTGGTTCTCCCAGCACGCAGCTGGAGATCTGAGAATGGGCAGACTGCCTCCTCAAGTGGGTCCCTGACCCCTGACCCTGGAGCAGCCTAACTGAGAGGCACCCCCCAGCAGGGGCAGGCTGACACCTCACACGGCTGGGTACTCCAACAGACCTGCAGCTGAGGGCCCTGTCTGTTAGAAGGAAAACTAACAAACAGAAAGGACATCCACACCAAAAACCCATCTGTACATCACCATCATCAAAGACCAAAAGTAGATAAAACCACAAAGATGGGGAAAAAACAGAGCTGAAAAACTGGAAACTCTAAAAAGCGGAGTGCCTCTCCTCCTCCAAAGGAATGCAGATCCTCACCAGCAACAGAACAAAGCTGGGCGGAGAATGACTTTGACGAGCTGAGAGAAGAAGGCTTCAGATGATCAAATTACTCCGAGCTACGGGTGGACATTCAAACCAAAGGCAAAGAAGATGAAATCTTTGAAAAAAGTTTAGAACAATGTATAGCTAGAATAACCAATACAGAGAAGAGCTTAAAGGAGCCGATGGAGCTGAAAACCAAGGCTTGAGAACTACGTGAAGAATGCAGAAGCCTCAGGAGCCAATGCGATCAACTGGAAGAAAGAGTATCAGTGATGGAAGATGAAATGAATGAAATGAAGCGAGAAGGGAAGTTTAGAGAAAAAAGAATTTAAAAAAAACGGGCAAAGCCTCCAAGAAATATGGGACTATGTGAAAAGACCAAATCTACGTCTGATTGGTGTACCTGAAAGTGACGGAGAGAATGGAACCAAGTTGGAAAACACTCTGCAGGATATTATCCAGGAGAACTTCCCCAATCTAGCAAGGCAGGCCAACATTCAGATTCAGGAAATACAGAGAATGCCACAAAGATACTCCTCGAGAAGAGCAACTCCAAGACACATAATTGTCAGATTCACCAAAGTTGAAATGAAGGAAAAAATGTTAAGGGCAGCCAGAGAGAAAGGTCGGGTTACCCACAAAGGGAAGCCCATCAGACTAACAGCGGATCTCTCAGCAGAAACTCTACAAGCCAGAAGAGAGTGGGGGCCAATATTCAACATGCTTAAAGAAAAGAATTTTCAGCCCAGAATTTCATATCCAGCCAAACTAAGCTTCATAAGTGAAGGAGAAATAAAATCCTTTACAGACAAGCAAATGCTGAGAGATTTTGTCACCACCAGGCCTGCCCTAAAAGAGCTCCTGAAGGAAGCGCTAAACATGGGAAGGAACAACCGGTACTAGCTGCTGCAAAATCATACCAAAATGTAAAGACCATCGAGACTAGGAAGAAACTGCATCAACTAACGAGCAAAATAACCAGCTAACAACTATTAACTTTAAATGTAAATGGACTAAATGCTCCAATTAAAAGACACAGACTGGCAAATTGGATAAAGAGTCAAGACCCATCAGTGTGCTGTATTCAGGAAACCCATCTCATGTGCAGAGACACAAATAAGCTCAAAATAAAAGGATGGAGGAAGATCTACCAAGCAAATGGGAAACAAAAAAAAGGCAGGGGTTGCAATCCTAGTCTCTGATAAAACAGAATTGAAACCAACAAAGATCAAAAGAGACAAAGAAGGTCATTACATAATGGTAAAGGGATCAATTCAAGAAGAAGAGCTAACTATGCTAAATATATATGCACCCAATACAGGAGCACCCAGATTCATAAAGCAAGTCCTGAGTGAACTACAAAGAGACTTAGACTCCCACACAATAATAATGGGAGACTTTAACACCCCACTGTCAACATTAAACAGACAAACGAGACAGAAAGTCAACAAGGACACCCAGGAATTGAACTCAGCTCTGCACCAAGCAGTCCTAATAGACATCTACAGAACTCTCTACCCCAAATCAACAGAATATACATTTTTTTCAGCACCACACCACACCTATTCCAAAACTGACCACATAGTTGGAAGTAAGGCTCTCCTCAGCAAATGTAAAAGAACAGAAATTATAACAAACTGTCTCTCAGACCACAGTGCAATCAAACTAGAACTCAGGATTCAGAATCTCACCCAAAACCGCTCAACTACATGGAAACTGAACAACCTGCTCCTGAATGACTACTGGGTACATAACGAAATGAAGGCAGAAATAAAGATGTTCTTTGAAACCAACAAGAACAAAGACACAACATACCAGAATCTCTGGGACTCATTCAAAGCAGTGTGTAGAGGGAAATTTATAGGACTAAATGCCCACAGGAGAAAGCAGGAAAGATGCAAAACTGACACCCTAACATCACAATTAAAAGAACTAGAAAAGCAAGAGCAAACACATTCAAAATCTAGCAGAAGGCAAGAAATAACTAAAATCAGAGCAGAACTGAAGGAAATAGAGACACAAAAAACCCTTCAAAAATTAATGAATCCAGGAGCTGGTTTTTTGAAAGGATCAACAAAATTGATAGACCACTAGCAAGACTAATAAAGAAAAAAAGAGAGAAGAATCAAATAGACGCAATAAAAAATGATAAAGGGAATATTACCACCGATCCTACAGAAATACAAACTAACATCAGAGAATACTACAAACACCTCTACGCAAATAAACTAGAAAATCTAGAAATGGATAAATTCCTCGACACATACACCCTCCCAAGACTAAACAAGGAAGAAGTTGAATCTTTGAATAGACCAATAACAGGAGCTGAAATTGTGGCAATAAACTATAGCTTACCAACGAAAAAGAGTCCAGGACCACAGGGATTCACAGCCGAATTCTACCAGAGGTACAAAGAGGAACTGGTACCATTCCTTCTGAAACTATTCCAATCAATAGAAAAAGAGGGAATCCTCCCTAACTCATTTTATGAGGCCAGCATCATTCTGATACCAAAGCCTGGCAGAGACCCAACAAAAAAAGAGAATTTTAGACCAATATCCTTGATGAACATTGATGCAAAAATCCTCAATAAAATACTGGCAAACTATATCCAGCAGCACATCAAAAAGCTTATCCACCATGATCAAGTGGGCTTCATCCCTGGGATGCATGGCTGGTTCAATATATGCAAATCAATAAATGTAATCCAGCATATAAACAGAACCAAAGACAAAAACCACATGATTATCTCAATAGATGCAGAAAAGGCCTTTGACAAAATTCAACAACCCATCATGCTAAAAACTCTCAATAATTTAGGTATTGATGGGATATATCTCAGAATAATAAGAGCTATCTATGACAAACCCACAGCCAATATCATACTGAATGGGCAAAAACTGGAAGCATTCCCTTTGAAAACTGGCACAAGACAGGGATGCCCTCTGTCATCACTCCTATTCAACATAGTGTTAGAAGTTCTGGCCAGGGCAATTAGGCAGGAGAAGGACATAAAGCGTATTCAATTAGGAAAAGAGGAAGTCAAATTGTCCCTGTTTGCAGATGACATGATTGTATATCTAGAAAACCCCATTGTCTCAGCCCAAAATCTCCTTAAGCTGATAAGGAACTTCAGCAAAGTCTCAGGATACAAAATCAATGTACAAAAATCACAAGCATTCTTATGCACCAACAACAGACAAACAGAGAGCCAAATCCTGAGTGAACTCCCATTCACAATTGCTTCAAAGAGAATAAAATACCTAGGAATCCAACTTACAAGGGATGTGAAGGACCTCTTCAAGGAGAACTACAAACCACTGCTCAGTGAAATCAAATAGGATACCAACAAATGGTAGAACATTCCATGCTAATGGGCAGGAAGAATCAATATCGTGAAAATGGCCATAGTGCCCAAGGTAATTTGTAGACTCAATGCCATCCCCATCAAGCTACCAGTGACTTTCTTCACAGAATTGGAAAAAACTACTTTAAAGTTCATATGGAACCAAAACAGAGCCCTCATCGCCAAGTCCATCCTAAGCCAAAAGAACAAAGCTGGAGGCATCGCACTACCTGAGTTCAAACTATACTACAAGGCTACAGTAACCAAAACAGCGTGGTACTGGTACCAAAACAGAGATATAGACCAATGGAACAGAACAGAGCCCTCAGAAACAACGCCACATATCTACAACTATCTGATCTTTGACAAACCTGACAAAAACGAGCAATGGGGAAGAGACTCCCTATTTAATAAATGGTGCTGGGAAAACTGGCTAGCCATATGTAGAAAGATGAAACTGCATCCCTTCCTTACACTTTACAAAGAAATCAATTCAAGATGGATTAAAGACTTAAATGTTAAACCTAAAACCATAAAAACACTAGAAAAAAACCTAGGCATTACCATTCAGGACACAGGCATGGGCAAGGACTTCATGTCTAAAACACCAAAAGCAATGGCAACAAAAGACACAATTGACAAATGGGATCTAATTAAACTAAAGAGCTTCTGCACAGCAAAAGAAACTACCATCAGAGTGAACAGGCAACCTACAAAATGGGAGAAAATTTTTGCAGCCTACTCCTCTGACAAAGGTCTAATATCAAGAATCTACAATGAACTCAAACAAATTTACAAGAAAAAAACAACCCCATCAAAAAGTGGGTGAAGGACATGAACAGACACTTCTCAAAAGAAGACATTTATGCAGCCAAAAAACACATGAAAAAATGCTCACCATCACTGGCCATCAGAGAAATGCCAATCAAAACCACAATGAGATATCATATCACACCAGTTAGAATGGCAATCATTAAAAAGTCAGGAAACAACAGGTGCTGGAGAGGATGTGGAGAAATAGGAACACTTTTACACTGTTGGTGGGACTGTAAACTAGTTCAACCATTGTGGAAGTCAGTGTTGTGATTCCTCAGGGATCTAGAACTAGAAATACCATTTGACCCAGCCAGCCCATTACTGGGTATATACCCAAAGGACTATAAATCATGCTGCTATAAAGACACATGCACACGTATGTTTATTGTGGCATTATTCACAATAGCAAAGACTTGGAACCAACCCAAATGTCCAACAATGATAGACTGGATTAAGAAAATGTGGCACATATACACCATGGAATACTATACAGCCATAAAAAATGATGAGTTCATGTCCTTGACAGGGACATGGATGAAATTGGAAATCATCATTCTCAGTAAACTATAGCAAGGACAAAAAACCAAACGCTGCATATTCTCACTCATAGGTGGGAATTGAACAATGAGAACACATGGACAGAGAAAGGGGAACATCACACTCTGGGGACTGTTGTGGGGTGGGGGGAGGGGAGAGGGATAGCATTGGGAGATATACCTAATGCTAGACAATGGGTTAGTTGGTGCAGTGCACCAGCATGTTACATGTATACATATGTAACTAACCTGTACATTGTGCACATGTACCCTAAAACTTAAAGTATAATAATAATAAAAAAAATAAACTGCATCAATTAACAGGCAAAACAACCAGCTAATATCGTAATGACAGGATCAAATTCACACCTAACAATATGATCCTTAAATGTAAATGGGCTAAATGCCCCAGTGAAAAGACACAGATGGGCAAATTGGATAAAGAGTCAAGACCCATTGGTGTGCTGTATTCAGGAGACCCATCTCACATGCAGAGACACACATAGGCTCAAAATAAGGGGATGGAGGATGATCCACCAAGCAAATGCAAAGCAAAAAAAAAGCAGGGGTTGCAATCCTGGTCTCTGATAAAACAGACTAAACCATCAAAGATCAACAGAGACAAGGAAGGCCATTACATAATGGTAAAGGGAACAATTCAACAAGAAGAGCTAATTATACTAAATATATATGCACCTAATACAGGAGCACCTGACTAATAAAGCAAGTCCCCAGAGACCTACAAAGAGACTAACACTCCCACACAATAATAATGGGAGACTTTAACACCCCACTGTCAATATTAGACAGATCAACAAGACAGAAGTTTAAGAAGGATATCCAGAACTTGAACTCAGCTCTGCACCAAACAGACCTAATAGACATCTACAGACCTCTCCACCCCAAATAAACAGAATATATACATTCTGCTCAGCACTACATCGCACTTATTCCAAAATTGACCACATTGTTGGAAGTAAAGCACTCTTGAGCAAATGAAAAAGAACAGAAATCACAACAAACTATCTCTCAGACCACAGTGCAATCATATTAGAATTCAGGATTAAGAAACTCACTGAAAACCAAAGAACTATACGGAAACTGAACAACCTGCTCCTGAATTACTACTAGGTACATAATGAAATAAAGGGAGAAATAAAGATGTTCTTTGCAAACAGTGAGAACAAAGACACAACGTACCAGAATCACAGGGACACGTTTAAAGCAGTGTGTAGAGGGAAATTTATAGCACTTAATGCCGACAGGAAAAAGCAGGAAAGATCTAAAATCAACACCCAAACATCACAATTCAAAGAAGTAGAGAAGCAAGAGCAAACAAATTCAAAAGCTGGCAGAAGAGAAGAAATAACTAAGATCAGAGCAGAACTGAAGGAGATAGAGACACAAATAGCCCTTCAAAAAAATCAATGAATCTATGAGCTGTTTTTTTGAAAAGATCAACAAAATAGATAGACTGCTAGCAAGACTAATAAAGAAGAAAAGAGAGAAGAATCAAATAGACGCAATAAAAAGTGATAAAGGGGATATCACCACCTATCCCACAGAAATACAAACTACCATCAGAAAATACTATAAACACCTCTATGCAAATAAACTAGAAAATCCAGGAGAAATTGATGAATTCCTGGACACATCCACCCTCAAAAAACTAAACCTGAAAGAAGTGGAATCTCTGCATAGACCAATAACAGGCTCTGAAATTGAGGCAATAATTAATAGCCTACCAGCCAAAAAGAGTTCAGGACCAGAGGGATTCACAGCCAAATTCTACCAGGGGTACAAAGAGGAGCTGGTACCATTTCTTCTGAAACTGGTCCAATCAATAGGAAAAGAGGGAATCCTCCCTAACTCTTTTTATTAGGCCAGCATCATCCTGATACCAAAGCCTGGTATAGACACAACAAAAAAAGAGAACTTTAGACCAATATCCCTGGTGAACATGGATGCAAAAATCTTCAGTAAAATACTGGCAAACCAAATCCAGCAGCACATCAAAAAGCTTATCCACCACAATCAAATCGGCTTCATCCTTGGGATGCAAGGCTGGTTCAACATACGAAAATCAATAAATGTAATCCATCACATAAACAGAACCAAAAACAAAAACCCCATGATTATCTCAATAGATGCAGAAAAGGCATTCAAAAAATTCAACAGCTCTTCATGCTAAAAACTCTCAATAAAGTAGGTACTGATGGAACATAGCTCAAAATAATAAGAGTTATTTATGACAAACCCACAGCCAATATCATACTGAATGGGGAAAAACTGGAAGCCTTCCCTTTGAAAACTGGCACAAGACAAGGATGCCCTCTCTCACCACTCCTATTCAACATAGTGTTTGAAGTTATGGCCAGGGCAATCAGGCAAATGAAAGAAATAAAGTGTATGCAATTAGGAAAAGAGGAAGTCAAATTGTCCCTGTTTGCAGATGACATGATTGTATATTTAGAAAACCCCATCATCTCAGCCCAAAATGTCCTTAAGGTGATAAGGAACTTCAGCAAAGTCTCAGGATACAAAATCAATGTGCAAAAATCACAAGCATTCCTATACACCAATAACAGACAAACAGAGAGCCAAATCATGAGTGAACTCCCATTCACAATTGCTTCAAAGAGAATAAAATACCTAGGAATCCAACTTACAAGGGATGTGAAGGACCTCTTCAAGGAGAACTACAAACCACTGCTCAATGAAATAAAAGAGGACACAAACAAATGGAGGAACATTCCATGCTCATGGATAGGAAGAATCAATATCGTGAAAATGGCCATACTACCCAAGGTAAGTTATAGATTCAACGCCATCTAGTTATAGATTCAAGTTACTAATGACTTGGAATAAACTACTTTAAAGTTCATATAGAACCAAAAAAAGAAAAAAAAAAAGTCCACATCGGCAAGACAATCCTAAGCAAAAAGAACAAACCTGGAAGCATCACGCTACCTGACTTCAAACTATACTACATGGTTACAGTAACCAAACAGCATCGTACTGGTACCAAAAAGATATAGACCAATGGAACAGAACAGAGCCCTCAGAAATAACACCACACATCTAAAACCATCTGATCTTCAACACACCTGTCAAAAACAAGAAATTGGGAAATGATTCCCTATTTAACAAATGGTGCTGGGAAGACTGGCTTGCCATATGTAGAAAGCTGAAACTGGATCCCTTCCTTACACCTTATACAGAAATTAATTCAAGATGGATTAAAGACTTAAATGTAGTCCTGAAACCATAAAAACCCTAGAATAAAACCTAGGCAATACCATTCCGGACACAGACATGGGCAAGTATTTCATGACTGAAACACCAAAGCAATGGCAACAAAACCCAAAATAGACAAATAGGATCTAATGAAACTAAAGAGCTTCTGCACAGCAAAAGAAACTACCATCAGAGCGAACAGGCAACCTACAGAATGGGAGAAATTTTTTGCAATCTACCCATCTGATAAAGGGCTAATATCCAGAATCTACAAAGAACTCAAACAAATTTACAAGAAAAAATCAAACAACCCTATCAAAAAGTGGGCAAAGGATATGAACAGACACTTCTCAAAAGAAGACATTTATGCAGCCAACAGACAAATGAAAAAATGCTCATCATCACTGGTCATCAGAGGAATACAAATCAAACCACAATGAGATACCATCTCACACTAATTAGAATGGTGATCATTAAAAAGTTAGGAAACAACAGATGCTGGGGAGGATGTGGAGAAATAGGAACGCTTTTACACTGTTGGTGGAAGTGTAAATTAGTTCAACCATTATGGAAGACAGTGTGGTGATTCCTCAAGGATAGAAATAGAAATACCATTTGACCCAGTGATCCCATTACTGTGTATATACCCAAAGGATTATGAATCATGCTACTATAAAGAGACATACACACGTATGTTTACTGTGGCACTACTCACAATAGCAAAGATTTGGAGCCAACCCAAATGTCCATCAATGATAGACTGGATTAAGAAAATGTGGCAAATATACACCATGGAATACTATGCAGCCATAAAATGATGAATTCGTGTCCTTTGCAGGGACATGGATGAAGCTGGAAACCATCATTCTGAGCAAACTATCACCAGGACAGAAAACAAAACACTGCATGTTCTCACTCATAGGTGGGAATTGAAAAAAGAGAACACTTGGACACAGGGAGGGGAACATCACACAACGGGGCTTGTCATGGCGTGGGGGTCTAGGGGAGAGATAGCATTAGGAGAAATACGCAATGTAAATGACGTGTTAATGGGAGCAGCAAACCAGCATGGCATATGTATACCTATGTAACAAACCTGCACGCTGTGCTCATGTACCCTAGAACTTAAAGTATAATAATAATTTTAAAAGTTCTGAAATTGAAGCAGTAATTAATAGCCTACCAACCAAACAAAGCCCAGGAGCAGAAGAAATTTAAGCCAAATTCTACCAATAACAAGTACAAAATCTAAGCCATAATATAAAGTCTTCTACTAAAGAAAAGCTTGGGACATGATGGTTTCACAGCAGAATTCTACCAAACATTTAAAGAAGAGCTAAGAGCAATCAATTCGAATTATTCCAAAAAATAAAAAAGAATACTTTCAAACTTCTGTTAGGCCAGTATTAGCTTGATACACAAACCAGGTAAAGATACATCAAAAAAGAAAACTATAGGCCAATATCTCTGATGAATATTGATGCAAAAATTATCAACAAAATATTAGTGAACGGAATTCAACAATACATTAAAAAGATTATTCGTTGTGACCAAGTGGGATTTCTTCTTGGGATGCAAGAATGATTCAACACATGCAAATCAATCAACGTGATATATCATATCAGCAGAATAAAGGACAAAAAGCATATGATAGTTTCAACTGATGCAAAAATATCTTTTGATAAAATTCAACATCCTTTCATGATAAAATTTTTCAAAAAACTGGGTATAGAAGAAACGTACCTCAACATAATAAAAGCAAAGTTTGATGGACCCACAGATAGTATCATGTTGAATGGAAAAAGGCTGAAAGCCTTTCCTTTAAGATCTGGAATAAGACAAGGATGCCCAGTGTCAGCCCTGTTATTCAACATAGTACTGGAAGTCCTAGCTAGAGCAGTCAGACAAGAGAAATATAAATGGCATCCAAATTAGAAAAGAAGAAATCAAATTATACTTGTTTGCAGATAATATAATCTTGTATTTGGTAAAACCTGAAGGCACCATCAAAAAATTCCTAGAACAGATAAACAAATTCTGTAAAGTTGCAGGATACAAAATCAACATACAAAAATTAGTAGCATTTCTATATGAAAACAATAAACAACCTGAAAAAGAAATTTATAAATTAGTCCCATTTACAATAGCCACTTAAAATTAAATACCTAGGAATTAACCAAAGATGTGAAAGATCTCTAAAATAAAAACTATAAAACAGGCTGGGCACGGTGGCTCATGCCTGTAATCCCAGAACTTTGGGAGGCCGAAGCAGGTGGATCATGAGGTCAGGAGTTCAAGACCAGCCTGGCCAACATGATGAAACCTTGTCTCTACTAAAAATACAAAAATTAACTGGGCATGATGGCATGCACTTGTAATTCCAGCTACTTGGGAGGGTGAAGCAGGAGAATTGCTTGAACTGGGACCTGGAGGTTGCAGTGAGCTGAGATCATGCCACTGCACTCCAGCCTGGGCTACAGAGTGAGACTCTGCCTCAACAAACAAACAAACAAACAAACAAAAAACTTAAAACACTGATGAAAGAAATTGAAGAAGACACCAAAAAATGGAAAGATGTTTCATATTTATGGATTGGAAGAACTAATATTGTTAAAATGTCCATAATACCCAAAACAGTCTACAGATTCAATGCAATCCCTATCAAATTACCAATGACAGTCTTCACTGAAATAGAAAAAACAATTCTAAAATTTATATATAACCTCAAAAGACCCAGAATAGCCAAAGCCATCCTAAGCAAAAAGAACAAAACTGGAGAAATCACATTACCTGACTTTTTTTTCATCTCCAAAAAAGTTTATTAGCATGATTAAAAACATTTTTTGAATAATAACAGAAAGAATTTCTAAACATGAAAGAATATCAGCAGCTATACCTTAAAACCAGTATTCCGAATTGAATGGACAGCTTTATTGCCAGTCTTCAAAAAACAATCCATTGATTGGTCACTGCACAGCTGTAGCCACACAGACTAAGGGAACAGAATAGAGGACACTGATACAGACACAGACTAATGGAACAGAATACAAGACACAGAAAAAAATTCTCACATTTACACTGAACTCATTTTTGACAAAGGCTCAAATAATATACACTGGGAAAAAGACAATTTCTTCAATAAATTATGCTATAAAAACTAAATATGAATATGCAGAAGAATGAAACAAGGCCCCTATTTCTCACCATATACAAAAACCAAATCAAAATAAATTAAAGAGTTTAGGATCTTGAACTATAAAATTACTACAAGGAAACATCAGAAAAACTTTATAGGATATTGGTCTGGGCAAAAATTTCTTGATTAATACCTCACAAATACATGCAACTGAAGCAAAAATGGACAAGTGGGATCACATCAAGTTAAAAAGCTTCTGAACAAGAAAGGAAATTACCAACAAAATGAAGAGATACCCCACCAATTTGGGAAAATATTTGCTAACTACCTATCTGACAAGGGATTAATAACCAGAATATAGAAAAGCTCAAATAACTCTACAGGAAAAAAATCTAGCAAGCCAATTAAAATGTGGGCAAAAGATTCAAATAGACATTTCTCAAAAAATAACATGCAAATGGCAAAAAGGCATATTAAAATGTGCTCAACATCATTGATTAGAGATATGCAAATCAAAACTACAATGAGATATTATCCCACCTGACTTAAAAATGGCTTACATCTGGTGGCTTACAAGATGGCTGAAAAAGAACAGCTGTGGTCTACAGCTCCCAGCGAAATTGATGCAGAAGATAGGTGATTTCTGCATTTCCAACTGAGGTGCCTGGTTCATCTCACTGGGACTCATTGGACAGTGGGTGCAGCCCATGGAGGGTGAGCTGAAGCAGGGCATGGCATTGCCTCACCCAGGAAGCACAAGGGGTCAAGGGATTTCCCTTTCCTAGCCAAAAGAAGCTGTGAGTGACTGTATCTGGAGGAGCATTACACTCCTACCCGAATACTGTGCTTATCCCATGGTCTTCACAACTGGCAGAACAGGAGATTCCCCTCCCATGCCTGGCTTGGCAGGTCCCATGCCCACAGAGGCTTGCTCACTGCTAGCACCATAATCTGAGATCTACCTGGGATGCAGGAGATTGGCGGGGGGAGAGATGTCCACCATTGCTGAGGCTTGAGTAGGCAGTTCTATGCTCACAGTGTAAACAAAGTGGTGGGAAGCACGAATGGGGGAAGCCCACTGCAGCTCAGCAAGGCCTACTGCCTCTCTAGAATCCACCTCTGGGCACAGGGCATATCTGAACAAAAGGCAGCAGACAGCTTCTCCAGACTTAAACGTCCCTGCCTGACAGCCCTGAAGAAAGCAGTGGTTCTCCCAGCATGATATTTGAGCTCTGATAACAGACACACTGCCTCCTCAAGTGGGTCCCTGACCCCCTTGTTGCCTCACTGGGAGACAACTCCCAGTAGGGGCCAACAGAACCTCATACAGGTGGATGTCTCCCTGGGACGAAGCTTCCCGAGGAAGGATCAGGCAGCAATATTTGCTGTTCTGCAATATTTGCTGTACTGCAGCCTCGACTGGTGATACCCAGGCAAACAGCGTCTGGAGTGGGCCTCCAGCAAACTCCAACAGACCTGCAGCTGAGGGGACTGTTAGAAGCAAAACTAAGAAATAGAAAGGAATAGCATCAACATCAACAAAAAGGACATCTACACCAAAAGCCCATCAGTAGATCACAATCATCAAAGACCAAAGGTAGTTAAAATGACAAAGAAGGGAAGAAATGAGAGCAGAAAGGCTGAAAATTCCAAAAACCAGAATTCTTCTTCTCCTCCAAAGGAAAACAACTCCTCACCAGCAAGGGAACAAAACTGGATGGAGAATGAGTTTGATGAGTTGACAGAAGTAGGTTTCAGAAGGTTGGTAATAACAAACTTCTCTGAGCTAAAGGAGCATGTTTGAACCCAACGCAAGGAAGCTAAAAACCTTGAAAAAAGGTTAGATGGGTGGCTAACTAGAATAATCAGTGTAGAGAAGACCCTAAATGACCTGATGGAGCTGAAAACCACAGTACAAGAACTTCATGAAGCATACACAAGCTTCAATAGCCAATTCGATCAAGTGGAAGAAAAGATATCAGTGATTGAAGATCGAATTAATAAAATAAAGTGAGAAGACAAGATTAGAGAAAAAAGATAAAAAGAAACGAACAAAGCCTCCAAGAAATATGGTACTATGTGAAAAGACCAAATCTACATTTGAATGGTGTACCTGAAAAGAATGGGGAGAATGAAACCAAGTTGGAAAACACTCTGCAGGATATTATCCAGGAGAACTTCCCCAACCTAGCAAGGCAGGCCAACATTCAAATTCAGGAAATACAGAGAACGCCACAAAGATACTCCTCGAGAAAAGCAACTCCAAGACACATAATTGTCAGATTCACCAAGGTTGAAATGAAGGAAAAAATATTAATGGCAGCCAGAGAGAAAGGTCGGGTTACCCACAAAGGGAAGCCCATCAGACTAAGAGCGGATCTCTCTGCAGAAATCCTACAAGCCAGAAGAGAGTGGGGGCCAATATTCAACATTCATAAAGAAAAGAATTTTCAACCCAGAATTTCATATCCAGCCAAACTATGCTTCATAAGTGAAGGAGAAATACAACCCTTACAGACAAGCAGATGCTGAGAGATTCTGTCACCACCATGACTGCGTTACAAGAGCTGCTGAAGGAAGCACTGAACATGGAAAGGAACAACCAGTACCAGCCACTGCAAAAACATGTCAAATTGTAAAGACCATTGACACTATGAAGAAATGGCAACAATTAGCAGACGAAAAGACCAGCTAGCATCATAATGACTGGATCAAATTTATACATAACAATATTAAACTTAAATATAAATGGGCTAAATGCCCCAATTAAAAGACATAGATTGGCAAATTGGATAAAGATTCAAGACCAATCAGTGTGCTGTATTCAGGAGACCCATCTCACATGGAGACACACACATAGGCTCAAAATAAAGAGATGGAAGAAGATCTTCCAAGCAAATGGAAAAACAAACAAACAAACAAACAAAAACAAACAGGATTTGCATTCCTGGTCTCTGATAAAACAGATTTTAAACCAACAAAGATCAAAAGAGACAAAGAAGGCCATCCATTACATAATGGTAAAGGGATCAATTCAACAAGAAAAGCTAACTATCCTAAACATATATGCACCCAATACAGGAGCACCCAGATTCATAAAGCAAGTCCTTAGAGACCTACAAAAAGACTTAGACTCCCACACAATAATAATGGGAGACTTTATACCCCACTATCAATATTAGACAGATTGACAAGACAGAAAATTAACAAGGATATCCAGGACTTGAACTCAGCTCTGAACCAAGCCAACCTAATAGACATCTGCAGAACTCTCCACCCCAAATCAACAGAATATACATTCTTCTCAGCACCACATAGCACCTATTCCAAAAGTGACCACATAGTTGGAAGTAAAGCACTCCTCAGCAAATGTAAAAGAACAGCAATTATAACAAACTGTCTCTCAGACCACAGTGCAATCAAATTAGAACTCTGGATTAAGAAACTCACTCAAAACCACACAACTACATGGAAATTGAACAACCTGCTCCTGAATGACTACTGGGTAAATAACGAAATGAAGGCAGAAATAAAGAGGTTCTTTGCAACCAATGAAAAGAAAGACACAACGTACAAGAATCTATGGGACACATTTAAAGCAGTGTGTAGAGGGAAATTTATAGCACTAAATGCCCACAACAGAAAGCAGGAGATATCTAAAATCGACACCATAACACCACAGTTAAAAGAATTAGAGAAACAAGAGCAAACTAATTCAAAAGCTAACAGAAGACAAGACATAACTAAGATCAGAGCAGAACTGAAGGCGACAGAGACACAAAAAACCCTTCAAAAAATCAATGAATCCAGGATATGGCTTTTTGAAATGATAAACAAAATAGATAGACCACTAGCCAGACAAATAAAGAAGAAAAGAGAGAAGAATCAAATATAAGCAATAAAAAATGATAAAGGGGATATCATCACTGATCCACAGAAATACAAACTATCATCAGAGAATACTATAAACACCTCTATGAAAATATGCTAGAAAATCTAGAAGAAAAGTATAAATTCCTGGACACATACACCTTCCCAAGTCAAAATCAGGAAGAAGTTGAATGTCTCAATAGACCAATAACAGGTTCTAAAATTGAAGCAATAATTAATAGCCTACAAACCAAAAAAGTCCAGGACCAGATGGATTCACTGCTAAATTCTACGAGAGGTACAAGGAGGGAGCTGGTACCATTCCTTCTGAAACTATTCCAATAAATAGAAAAAGAGGGAATCCTCCCTAACTCATTTCATGAGGCCAGCATCATCCTGATACCAAAGCCTGGCAGAGGCATAAGAAAAAAAGAGAATTTTAGTCCAATATCCATGATAAACATTAATGAGAAAATCCTCAATAAAATACCGGCAAACAGAATCCAGCAGCACATCAAAAAGCTTATCCACCACGATCAAGTCAGCTTCATCCCTGGATTGCAAGGCTGGTTCAACATATGCAAATCAATAAACATAATCCATCACATAAACATAACCAACGACAAAAACCACATGATTATCTCAACAGATGCAGAAAAGGCCTTTGACAAAATTCAACAGCCTTTCATGCTAAAAACTCTCAATAAACTGGGTATCGATAGAATGCATCTCAAAATAATAAGAGTTATTTATGACAAACCCACAGCCAATATCATACTGAATGGGCAAAAACTGGAAGCATTCCTTTTGAAAACCAGCACAAGACAAGGATACGCTCTCTCAACACTCCTATTCAACATAGTATTGGAAATTCTGGCCAGGGCAATTAGGCAGGAGAAGGAAATAAAGGGTATTCAATTAGGAAAAGAGGAAGTCAAATTGTCTCTGTTTGCAGATGACATGATTGTATATTTAGAAAACCCAATTATCTCAGCCCAAAATCTCCTTAAGCTGATAAGCAACTTCAGCAAAATCTCAGGATACAAAATCAATGCGCAAAAATCACAAGCATTCCTATACACCAATAACAGACAGAGAGCCAAATCATGAGTGAACTCCCATTCACAATTGCTTTAAAGAGAATAAAATACCCAGGAATCCAACTTACAAGGGATGTGAAGGACCTCTTCAAGGAGAACTACAAACCACTACTCAATGAAATAAAAGAGGACACAAACAAATGGAAAAAGAGTCCATGCTCATGGATAGGAAGAATCAATATGGTGAAAATGGCCTTACAGTCCAAAGTAATTCATAGATTCAATGCCATCCGCATCAAGCTACCAATGACTTTCTTCACAGAACTGGAGAAAACTACTTTAAAGTTCATATGGAACCAAAAAGGAGCCAGCATAGCCAAGACAATCCAGGGCAAGAAGAACAAAGCTGGAGGCATCATGGTACCTGACTTCAAACTTTACTACAAAGCTACAGTAAACAAAACAGCATGGTACTGGTACTAAAACAGATATGTAGACCAATGGAACAGAACAGAGGCCTCAGAAATAACACCACACATCTACCACCACCCAATCTTTGACAAACCTAACACACACAAGCAATGGGGAAAAGATTCCCTATTTAATAAATGGTGTTGGGAAAACTGGCTAGCCTTATGCAGAAAACTGAAACTGGACCCCTTCCTTACACCTTATACTAAAATCAACACAAGATGGTTCAGAGACTTATACATAAGACCTAGAACCATAAAAATCCTAGAAGAAAACCTAAGCAATACCATTAAGGACATTGGCATGGGCAAAAACTTCATGTCTAAAAGACCAAAAGCAATGGCAACAAAAGCCAAAATAGGCAAATGAGATCTAATTAAACTAAAGAGCTTCTGCACAGCAAAATAAACTATCATCAGAGTGAACGGGAAACCTACAGAATGGGAGAAAATTTTTGCAATCTATCCTTCTGACAAAGGGCTAATAGCCAGAATCTACAAGGAACTTAAACAAATTTACAAGAAAAAAGCAAACAACCCCATAAAAAATGGGCAAAATATATGAACAGACACTTCTCAAAAGAAGACATTTATTCAGGCAACAGACATATGAAAAAATGCTCATCATCACTAGTCATTAGAGAAATGCAAATTAAAACCACAATGAGATACCATCTCACACCAGTTAGAATGGTGATCATTAAAAAGTCAGGAAAGCACAGATGCTGGAGAGGTTGTGGAAAAATAGGAATGCTTTTACAGTGTTGGTGGGAGTGTAAATTAGTTCAACCATTGTTGAAGACCGTGTGGTGATTCCTCAGCGATCTAGAGCTAGAAATACCATTTGACCCAGCAATTCCATTACTTGGCATATACCCAAAGGATTATAAATCATTCTATGATAAAAACACTTGTACACATATGTTTATTGTGGCACTATTTACAATAGCAAAGAGTTGGAACCAACCCAAATGCCCATTAATGATAGACTGGATAAAGAAATTGTGGCATATATACACTATGGAATACTATGCAGCCATAAGAAAGGATGAGTTCACGTCCTTTGCAGGGGCATGGATTAAGCTGGAAACCATCATTCTCAGCAAATTATCACAAGATCAGAAAACCAAACACTGCATGTTCTCACTCATAAGTGGGAGTTGAACAGTAAGAACACACAGACACAAGGAGGGGAACATCACACACTGGGGCCTGTGGGGGGTGGGAGGCTAGGTGAGGGATGACTTTAGGAGATATACCTAATGTAGGTGATGGGATGATGGGTGCAGCAGACCATCATGGCACATGTATACCAGTATAACAAAACTGCACGTTCTGCACATGTAACCCAGAACTTAAAGTATATATAAAAAAGAAAATCAATAAATGTGATATATCACATTAACAGAAGCAAGGACAAAAATGATGACATCATTTCAAGATGCTGGAAAGCATTAAAGTTCAACATATCTTCATGATAAAAACCCTAAAAAACTAGGTATAGTAGAAACATACCTCAATACCATAAAGGCCATATATGACACACTTACAGCTAACACCATACTGAATGGGAAAAAATTGAAACTTTTTCTCTGAGATTTGGAACAAGACAAGGATACCCATTTTCATCACTTGATTCAGCATAGTACTGTATGTTCTAGCCAGAGCATTTAGGTAAGAAGAGGAAATATAAGGCATTTAAATTAAAAAGGAAGAAGTCCAATAATTCCTATTTGTAGATAATATTATCATATACATAGAACACTGTAAAGATGCCACCAAAAAACTATTAGAATTAATCGGTGTATTTAGAAATTTGCAAGAGACAACATCAATGTACAAAAATTAGTACTGTGTCTACACTGGAATAGCAAACTGTCTGAAAAAGAAATCCAAACTTTGTCATGAAATCTTTGCCAGGTCCTTTTTTGAGAATGACATTTCCCAGGTTTTCTTCTAGGATTTTCATAGTTTTAGGTTTCATATTTAAGTATTTAGTCAACCTTGAGTTGATTTTTGCATATGGTGTCAAGAAGGGTCCAGTTTCAATCTTCTGCATATGGCTAGCCAGTTATCCCAATATCATTTATTGAATAAGGAGTACTGTCCTCATTGCTTGTCATTGTCAGCTTTGTTGAAGATTAGATGGTTGTAGGTGTGTGACTTTATTTCTGGGCTCCATAACTTGTTCTATTGGCCCATGTGTCTGTTTTTGTACCAGTACCATGCTGTTTTGGTTACTGTATCCTTGTAGTATAGTTTGAATTCAGGTAGTGTGATGCCTCCAGCTTTGTTCTTTTTGCTTGGGATTGCTTTGGCTATTCCAACTCTGTTTTGGTTCCATATGAATTTTAGAATACTTTGTTCTAATTCTGTAAAAAATGTAATTGGTAGTTTGATAGGATTGCATTGAATTTGTAAATTACTTTGGGTATTATGGCCATTTTAACAATACTGATACTCCTACCAATGAACACGGAATGTTTTTCCATTTGTTTATGTCATCTCTGATTTCCTTCAGCTGTGTTTTGTAATTTTTGTTTTAGAGATATTTCACCTCCCTGATTAGCTGTATTCCTATGATTTTTTGTGGCTATTGTGAATGGAATTGTATTTTGATTTGGCTTTCAGCTTGGACATTATTGGTGTATAGAAATGCTACTAATTTTTGTACACTGATTTTGTATCCTGAAACTTTATTAAATGATGAAGAGTCCAAAAGCAATTTCAACAAAAACACAAGTTGGCAAGTGAAACCTAATTGCACTAAAGAGCTTCTGCACAATAAAAGAAATAATCAAGAGGCAGACAACCTAAAGAATGGGAGAAAATATTTGCAAACGATGCACCTGACAAAGGTGTACTATCCAGAATCTATAAGGAACTTAAATAAATTTACAAGTGAAAAACAAACAACCCTTTAAAACTGGGCAAAGGACGCGAATAGACACTTTTAAAAAGAAGACATTCATACAGCCAACAAATGAAAAAATGCACATCACTAATCATTCAGAGAAGTGCAAACGAAAATCACATTAAGATACCATCTCACACCAGTCAGAATGGCTATAATAAAAGTAAAAAAATAACAGATGCTGACGAGGTTGCAGAGAAAAGGGAATGCTTGCTTATACACTGCTGGTGGGAATGTAAATTAGTTCAGCCATTGTGGAAAGCAGTTTGGCAATTTCTCAAAGAAATCGGTTTTATTCTGGCACAAGACAAAGATACCCTCTCTCACCACTCCTATTCAACATAATGTTGGAAGTTCTGGCCAGGGCAATCAGGCAAGAGAAAGAAATAAAGGGTATTCAAATAAAAGGGGAGGAAGTCAAATTGTCTCTGTTTGCAGATGACATGATTGTATATTTAGAAAACCCTATGGTCTCAGCCCAAAATCTCCTTAAGCTGACAAGCAACTTCAGCAAAATCTCAGGATACAAAATCAATGTGGAAAAATCACAAACATTCCTATGCACTAATAATAGACAACCAGAGAGCCAAATAATGAGTGAACTCTCATTCCCAATGGCTACAAAGAGAATAAAATACCCAGGAATACAACTTACGTGGGATGTGAAGGACCTTTTCAAGGAGAACTACAAACCACTGCTCAAGGAAACAAGAAAGGATATAAACAAATGGAAAAACATTCCATGGTCATGGATAGGAAGAATCAATATGGTGAAAATGGCCATACTGCCCAGAGTAATTTATAGATTCAATGTTATCCCCATCAAGTTACCATTGACTTTCCTCACAGAATTAGAAAAAACTACTTTAAATTTCATATGGAACCAAAAAAACAGCCTGTATAGCCAAGACAATCCTAAGCAAAAAGAACAAATCTGGAGGCATCACACTATCTGACTTCAAACTATACCACAAGGCTACAGTAACCAAAACAGCATGGTACTGGTACCAAAAGAGCTATATAGACCAATGGAACAGAACAGAGGCCTCAGAAATAATGCCACACATCTACAACGATCCGATCTTTGACACACCTGACAAAAACAAGCAATGGGGATAGGATTCCCTATTTAATAAATGGTGTTGGGAAAACTGGCTAGCCATATGCAGAAAACTGAAACTGGATCCCTTCCTTACACCTTATACAAAAATTAACTCAAGATGGATTAAAGACTTTAATGTAAGACCTAAAACCATAAAAACCCTAGAATAAAACCTAGGCAATACCATTAAGGACATAGGCATGGGCAAAGACTTCATGACTAAAACACTAAAAGCAATGGCAACAAAAGCCAAAATTGACAAATGGGATCTAATTAAACTAAAGAGCTTCTGCACATCAAATGAAACCATCATCAGAGTGAACAGGCAACCTAGAGAATGGGAGAAAATTTTTGTAATCTATCCATCTGACAAAGGACTATTATCCAGAATCTACAAAGAACTTAAACAAATTTACAAGAAAAAGACAAACAACCCCATCAAAATGTGGGCAAAAGACATAAACAGACACTTCTCAAAAGAAGACATTTATGCAGCCAACAAACATATGAAAAAACGCTCGTGATCACTGGTCATTAGAGAAATGCAAATCAAAACCACAATGAGATACCATCTCATGCCAGTTAGAATGGTGATCATTAAAAAGTCAGGAAACAACAGATTCTGGAGAGGATGTGGAGAAATAGGAACGCTTTTATACTGTTGGAGGGAGTGTAAATTATTTCAACCATTGTGGAAGACAGTGTGGTGATTCCTCAAGGATCTAGAATCAGAAATGTCATTTGCACCAGCAATCCCATTACTGGGTATATACTCAAAGGGTTATAAATCATTCTACCATAAAGACATATGCACACAGATGTTTATTGCGGCACTGTTCACAATAGCAAAGACTTGGAACCAACCCAAATGCCCATCAATGATAGACTGGATAAAGAAAATGGGGCACATATACACCATGGAATACTATGCAGCCACAAAAAAGATGAGTTCATGTCCTTTGCAGGGACATGGATGAAGGTGGAGACCATCATTCTCAGCAAACTAAGTCAGGAACAGCAAATCAATCACTGCATGTTCTCACTCATAAGTGGGAGTTGAACAAAGAGAACACATGGACACGGGGAGAGGAACATCAGACACTGGGACCTGTCGGGAGGTCGGGGGTTAGGGGAGGGATAGCATTAAGAGAAATACCTAATGTAGATGACGGGCTGATAGGTGCAGCAAACCACCATGGCATGTGTATACGTATGTAACAAAACTGCACGTTCTGCACATGTATCCCAGAACTTAAAATAAAATAATAATAAAAAACTGCATCTGTTGTTTTGTTTAATATTATACCAAAGCTATTTCCCATAATGACAGTGACAGGGATGTTGCTGCTAACATCCATGGTAGCAAACACATACAGAAAGCTTAATATGGACCAGATACTGCCTTTGTGCTTTCCTGGTATTGACTCATCACCCTGTATTATCAAACACAGTCAAGAGACCTCATGTTCAATCCACAAGCAGATAATGTCATATCATAAATGCTGCTGGACACTTTCACCTGTCTTGTGATCTGGAGGACCATTCCACACTGCAGCGCATTTTAGAGTGTCAGGGTCGGATTGCATGTGTCTGTACACCCCTCTCCAGCCTGGGTACCAATCTGACTCTGCCCTTGCTGGCGAGGTGACTTTGGGCATGTTCCTTAGTCTCTTAACGTGTCTCTGTTTCCTATTCCATAATGAGAGATGATAACATTTGTAACACACACCTGACAGTGTTGCTATGAGCACTAACTGACTGTTATTATATATACATATATATATAATTTTAAAATATAGTATATATATACACACATAAACGGAGAGAGAGAGAGAGAGAAAGAAAGTGCGCTAAAACATATGGCTTAGAGTAAGTATCCAGAAGTGTGAACTTCTATTATCGGATCTCTGAACTTCTGCTTTCTGCTCTTCCCCATTATTCCTCAACCCTGTCTGCCCCAGACCTCTCTCCCTGCCCCGCACACCTTCACCTCCCCTCCACACTCCACTATCTTTCCCTATTGTCCATTTCCTCTGACTCTGGAACTGAATAAATTGATACCATCTTCTCATGACTTAGCTCAGAAAATATTCGTATCATTGGTCTTTTACTAGGTTACCAATGAATTTATTTTTTTGAGACAAAGTCTTGCTGCCTCACCCAGATTGGAGTGTAGTGGCATTATAACAGCTCACTGCAGCCTCTACCTTCTGCAGTCCAGTGATCCTCCTGCCTCAGCCTCCCCAGTAGCTGGGACTACATATGCGTGCCACCATGCTAAACTAATTTTTAAAATTTTGTAGATGTGAGGTCTCGCTATGTTGTCCACGCTGGTCTCAAACTCCTGGCTTCAAGTGATTGTCCTGCTTCAGACTCCCAAAGTGCTGGGATTACAGGTGTGAGCCACTGCACCTGGCCTGTTTGCCCCCTCCCCTTTTTTCCTTTATCTAAGTCTTTGCTCCAGCCCAGAAAACTGATTTTTTCTCTTCCACTTGGAGGAAAGAGCAATCAAACTTTCAGGATTTTTGCCTACTCAAAATTCAGCTTTGGCAACATTCTAGTACTTTCTCCTTCTGCCTGAAGGAGAAAACAAAAGCCAAAGGCAGCACCTGGCTGCACCTCCCCCACCCCCTCCTCGCCACTGCATTATTCAGCATAGAACAGCGGTGCAGGGATCCAGTGGGCCAACTCTCTTGCCATTGGAGGGATTACTGTGAAATGCTGTGAGTACATGTATTTTTCACAACAGACAAAAGAGCTCGGCTGCTGCTTCCTATTATGGGCAAATCCACAGTCTCCCAGGTGTTACAGCTTCGTCATGTCTGCTTCTTCATTCTTTATTCAAAGAATTCTTTCAACATATTTTAGTGAGTCAGGGTCTTGCTGGTGAATCACACTGTTGCTGCCAGTGTGTCAGGGATCCCCAAGACCACCCTCACTTCCAGTGATTGTCTATGAGGACCCAATGTATAGGTGTGCTCATGACTAAGACTTATTACAGCAAAAGAATACTGAGCTAAATCAGTAATGGGGAAAGGCCACTGGGCAAAGTCTGGTGGGAACCAGCAAAAGCTGCCAAGAGTCCCTTCCCAATGGAGTCACACAATTTGTCTCTCCAGCAATGAATCATGACAACATGCGTAAAATGTTATCTACCAGGGAAGCTCATTAGAAACTCAGTGCCCCAGGTTTTTACTAGGGACTTGTCACAAAGGCACTCTCTGCCTAACAGGCAACAACATTTCAGATACTCAGAAGGGAAGCTGGTGTTCAGCACAAAACATACTTCTTGAACAAACAGTTTCGGATGAGTAAACCACTCTTATCAGATGGATAATGGTGGGAAACATCCCAAAATCAAGTTCACAGATGCCAGGCAAGGGCCAGTCTTGCAAGCTGGCCTTTCTAAGGATAGTAGTTTCAGACCTGCTATATTACCTCTTTTTTGCACAGAACTCAACTACAAAGCTTTAAAATACATAATCAAATCAGACAGAACCAATGGAAAAAAGTCAGCAACATATAGATGAACTGAATGGTACCATGGACTATTTGGATCTAAATGACACGTAAAGAAAACTCCTCATAACGACAGCAGACCGTGTATTCCCTCATGGGTGGTTTTGAGGGGTTCATGGCTCCAGTGGATGAAGTACCTGCCGACATGGTGGAAACAGCAAGAGAACAAGGGTGGAGCGTGAAGAGGTGACTCAACTGCTGCCATCTCATGATAAAACTTTAACCTGTGAGGAGTTGCTTCTTATGGATGAATGAAGAGAATAGTTTCTTGCGATGAAATCTACTCCCAGTGAAGATGCTGTGAACACTGTGGAAATGACAGCAAAGGATGAGTTGATTAGGTAATGGCAGGATTTGAGAGATCTGACTCCAATTTATAAAGGAGTTCTACTTTAGGTAAAATGCTATCAAGCAGCATTGTCTGTTACGGAGAAATCTTTCGTGAAAGGAAGAGTCCATCAATGGAGGAAATTTCATTGTTGACTTATTTTAAGAAATTGCCACAGCCTTCCATGTAGTATTAGCTTGTTAAAAAGTAAATAAAAAAGAAAATAAATTGACACAGCCACCCAACTTTCAACAACCAGCACCCTAGTCAGTCAGCAGCCATGTACATCCAGGCAAGACCCTCTACCAGCCCAAAAGTTACAACTCAGTGAAGGCTCAGATGGTCTTTAGCATGTTTTAGCAATACAGTATTTTCCAATTAAGGTAGCAAACATATACAGAAAGCTTGATACATTGTACTTTTTTTGACATAGTACTATTGCACAGTTAACAGACTATAGGGTAGTGTAAACTTCACTTTTATTTTATTTTTTTATTATTTTAAAAATATTTTATTTCAATAGGTTTTTGGGGAACAGGTGTTATTTGGTTATATGAGTAAGATCTCTAGTGGTGATTTGTGAGATTTTGGTGCAGCCATCACCCGAGCAGTATACACTGAACCCAATTTGTAGTCCTTTATCCTTCACCCCCCATCCCACCCTTTCCCCTGAGTCCTCGAAGTCCATCGTATCATTCTTATGCCTTTGCATCCACATAGCTTAGTTCCCACTTATGAGTGAGAACATACTATAAACATCACGTTTATATGCACTAGGAAACCAAAAAATGTGTGTGACTTGTTTATTGTGGTCTGGAACAGTACAGTATCTATGTTTTATGCATGAATAAATTTCTGAAGGGGATATAATTTAACATGTAAAAATCCATGATCTGGCACCTCAAAATTCATGTCCTTTCACATCTAAAATGCATTCACTTCATCTCAACATCCTCGAAATTCTTTCTAGCATCAGCTCTAAATCTCAAATCTCATTCAAATATCATCAAAATCAGGAAACGGTGAGATTCAGAGTATGTTGTATCCTAGGACAAAATTTTTTCCATCTGTGAACTTGTGAAACCAGACAAGACATTATCTGCTTCCAAACAGCATGAAGGTGCAGGCATAGGAGAAACATTCCCATTCCAAAATGGAGAAGATGGAAGAAGAAAAGGAGTCGTGGGGAACAAGCAAGTCTGAAACCTAGCAGGGCAAATTCCATGAGATTTTAAGGCTTCAGAATGGTCCTCTTTGGCTTGATGCTGTGTCCTCTGGGCCTAGTGTGGTGGCATCTCTGCCTTCTTGGACCTGAGTGTTAGCCCTGCTCCCTCGACCCTGGGCAGAAGCCCTGTTCCCTGAAATCGAGGAGGTGGCTCTGCCATCTGGAGCTCAGGAGGAAGTGTCTGTATTCCTGTTCCCCAGGTCGCTGCTCTCTGGGCCTACAGAGGCAGTGGCAGCTTGCCAGCCTCTGCATCTGTAGCTCTCCTCTCAAAGTCACTCTTCCTTTATTTTGTCCCATTTCTGTTTCTTTTATTCCAGGCTGGCTGTGCTTCTTTTGGTATAAAATCCTCAAAACATGTTGGCCTCTGATGTAATTCATGGTATCCATGCCAACAGACCCTGAGTCCTCCACAGATCTTTCCTGGATAAATGCATCTCCTTCTCTGCATTCTGCTGAGATGGTTGACTGGATCCACGACTCACATACCTCATCTCTTTAGCAATCAGTTGTCCCACTACACCCTTGGCCCTATTTCCAGAGCTTGCTATCTGGATAGGCTGAGAATCTTCTAAATAATCAAGGGCTGATTCCTTTTTGCTCAGCAGTTCTGTCGTTGATTTATTTCTCCTCCCTTGCATTTTGCAACCAGCAGCAAGGAGAAACCAGTCCACAACTTCAATACTTTGCTTAGAAATGTTCTTAGCTACATATACAATTTCATCACTTACAAGTTCTAATTTGCATCTAAGAGAATGCATTCTAGCCAAATTCTCTGCTACTTTCTTACAAGGACTATGTGTCCACATGTTTCCAATAACGTGTTCCCCATTCCTGTCTGAGTGCTCACCAGAAGCACCTTCAACATTCATATTTCTAGGAATATTCTGTTCATGATGATGGATGTATTCTCTGAGATGACAGAAACTTTCTCTATAGTTATATAAACACCCACACAATGCTACAAACTCTCCTCCATTTGAATGACCTCCTATAATGATTCATTCAGAGGAGAGAAGCGATCTGCTGGGAACTCTTAGAGCTTCCCAAACCCAGTTTGCCCATGCTTGCCCTGGCATTCTCCACCGCCTTTCTGCATACAAATGCTCCTAACTGATGCCAGCCCCTCACCTCAGCTCAGGATCCCATGCCTCTCACCTTCTCAGGGGCTTTGTTCCTACAATGATCATTCCTCTCTCCTGAACCACCAACTGCTCCCTCTAAATGGGATAATTCCCCAAGCTAAGGGGGAACTCACTTTCTTCCCCCATGTCCTCCTGTAGCCACTAACACATTTATCTGCTGCCCTTCAAAGGGAAACTGCATGAATTTATACAACCCACTTCATTAGAGTCATTTTTCAAAATGACATAGAAAGGAAAATGAATCAGAACAGCCAAAACGATTCTGAACTATAACTTTGGGGAACTCACACTACCTAATATCAAGAGTCATGCTAATTCTATAGTAATCCAGAGAATGTGGTACTGGGGAAAAATCAACAGATCAGAATGGAGTCCAGCAATAGGTTCACAGACATGATAAACTCATTTTCAAAAAAGGTGCAAAGGCAATGGAGAAATATTATCTTCTTGAGAAATTGTGTTGTTTTCTCCCTTGCTTCTTGGCCACTACATTAATTGTTCTTTACTCCCCTGGGTCTGTTCCCCGTGTTTCTCCTTTGCAGTTCAACTGCTGTTCAGTTTAACTGTCTGTCTTCCCCACCACAGTGTGGTAGCCTCCATGGAACATACCACGTGTGGTTCGTTGGTCTTCACATTTCCAGCATCCCAGATATTTCCTGCAACATGGCAGGCACCCATGCATATATAAATGAGAAAAAAGCATGTATAAATAGAGATATTAAAGTAATTTATTTCTGTCACAAAAGGTCTTTCTGAGCCACATCCTCCACTAATGGTGACATGGGACTGTCTGTTCCCAGTGTTTCTGGATGCATGAGAATGGTAGGGCAAGAGAGAGAACAAAGCCTCTTAGTCCCTTTCCTTCTACTACAAACACCTTAGGGATGCGAGCCTGGGGAGAGAGGGAAAACCCCGGCTGGCCTTGCATGTGCCTGACTCAGTGTGCACATCCCTTGCTGCCCAAGTCCCTTGTCCATGTGCCTTGCTGTCTGCCTTCTGTCCCTGCAGAGCTGTGCAAGGAGACATCATGACTTCCTTCTGTGCTGCTGACTAGGAGTCAGCCAGTAAGTCCGAAGATCAGTCTTCCCAGAGTTGAAGTGGGAGAGACTGTGAGGAGGAGCCCGCGGCGCGGTCTATGGCCTCCGACGGGGAGGTCCTTGAGGTTCCTGTCCTTCTCCTAACAGGTGGTGACACAGCCATGGCCTTGCTGTCGTGGGGGTCCCAGACAGGGGAGGAAGGAGGGCCATAGAGGGGAGGAGGACCTAGTGAACATGGAGTGAGTTTTGAAGGGGGAAACTATTTGTGGTATTTGAGTCCCGGAGGCATATGAAACCGCCCACAGAAGACACATTCCGAAGTCTTCAGCGGAAACCTGGGAGAAGGCAGAGGACTGCGCGGTGCGGGATGGGGTGGGGCGAGGAGGGGTGCCACAGCCCACCAGGCAGGCACCGACCTCACTGCGCATGTTCACTGGGCATCTTCCCCTCGGCCCCTTTGCCCATGTGGTGAACGCCAGGGAGCTGTGAAGGCTTGAGGATCGCGTTCCTGCTGTCGGGACTTTTTCTGTCCTGCTGAGACGCAGCCGGTAGGTCCACAGGCCAGTCCTCCCAGGGCTTGAAGTGTGAGTGAGTGTGAGGAGGAGCCAGCGGCCGTCCTGAGTGTGGGGCAGGGTGGTACGTGGCCTCAGAGGCCGAAGGGTCTCAAAGTGCTCGTCCTTCTTCTCGTGAGGTGGCACCGCTGTGGGCCTTGTTGTGGTAGGGTCAGAACGAGGGAAGAAGGTGGACCGAGTAGTTGAGAGGGGTCAGATGAAGATGGGGTGAGTGCTGGGGGTGCTGGGGCAGGTATCTGAGTCCCTGAAACCCTCGACAGAGGACAGATTCCAGACTCCTCCGTGGCGACCCAGGAAGGAGCGGGGTGGGCATTAAGGAAGGGAACTGGGAACACTGCGGGTTGGTGACCATGGCCCTGAGGTCTGTAGAACGCCTGGCAGAGGTGTACAGTGAGGAGGGCCCAGTGCTGTGTGGCAACTTCTCAACTCCACTGTGGAGATTTGAATGGGTGGGGCTCTGTGTTCCAACAAAACTTGATTTTGGGGGGAAATGGGCCTAGCAAATGGGTGGTGACAAAAGTCGTGGTCACTGCAGTTTTAATTCTCTGGCTGTATTTTCCTAAATGCCTCCACGGAGGAGAGTTCAGTTGTGAAACCAAACCTCATCGGAAATATCCTGTGTCTTTTGCCAGGAGCTATGAGACATTGCTCAGCTAGCTTGACCAACTTAAGTGACTTTGCGAGCATTTGGAAGGCACACATACTTACACTTACCCTGAGACTTAGTTCGAAAGTATTTACAAACTTTAAAAAAATGACAAGTTAACATTTGGTCATGGAAGTGGTCAAATATAGCTGTCCTTTCAAGTGCATTTACCAATTCACAGTATTCTGTTTGCAGTGTGAAATATGATTTGGAGAGTAAGATCAACATATAGGCCTAGACCAAGGAGAAGCGTACCACCTCCTGAGCTGATTGGGCCTATGCTGGTGAGTGTCTTAACCTTTGATGTTTTCTATTAGCAGAAAGTTATTTTTGTAACTTGTTGTTACAAAACTATGTTTTGTAATTGTTGTTGAACCAGTATGGATTCACCAATAAAGGTCTTCCATGCTGATAAAAATGATCATGGCATCTCATGAAGGAAAGACTAATCCAAGAGGATTAAGTTCTTCTGTTGTCTGGATGGATGATCTTGTGTTCCCCAGATTTTGCCCACGATTTCCTTCTCATGCTTATTTGCAAAAGATTACACACATTCATCCCAACATAGATTAAAACAGTTTCCAGAGCCCTTGAGGGCAACTGTCTTAGAGTAACCTCTCTGTGGGAAGAGTAACTTTATGACGTATAAGTATGTGGAAGAGTGCTGGAGAAATGTCTTTAGACTTATGATCAGAAATGTCTATGTATTCTGTATATTTATATTATTGAAATGTATTGATAAATTATCTGCACACACACACCCCTGGTTCCAGGAGCCCAGTGATGAGGAACCTCAGCAAGAGGAACCACCAACTGAAAGTCGGGATCCTACACCTGGTGAGGAGAGAGAAGATCAGGGGTGCAGCTGAGATTCAAGGTGCTGGGAAGAGAAAGAAAGAATATCTATGGTTGGGGGGTGGGCAGGAGAGGCCTATATGTGCATCATGCATTATGCCATAAACAGTAACAGGAGGAAAGAAAACATTAGGAAAGGATCTCAACCACTTGCTCAAAGTTGGCTGGAAAAGTGAAGAGTACAGTTTGCAGCTTCATGCCGTCCCTGGATACGATGAATCTTCTCTTTTTCTTCGACGTTTATTTTGCATGCTTGAAAATACAGTCCTTGCTAAATCAGATGAAACTCTTTAATGTGGTGTACAAAATTTCACTAGTTTGATCTTCTTAGAATGTTGTCTGATCTTCTCAGCTGTGGTGTCCACAGTATTGTATGCACCCTTTAATAGCATGTAGAATGCCAAGTCACCCTACCTTATAACATCCTGAATAAAGCCCATTTGCATAGGGATATTAGCCCCATTTTATAAGTAAGAAAACTGAGGCTCTGAAATGGAGGCTTACCAAGAACACTTGACTCATGGAGAAGGAATTCATATTTCATTCCAAGGTTTGTGTTCTTCCTACCAACTGTGTTAGAAAATGTGAATTATTTTGCTTAAAATGTTCATACTCGAATGTGTCTCTACTGTAAGGTACTTCAGTATTGGCTCAGGACAAAACACAGTTCAGTGAAGCAGGATAGTAACTCCAGAAAAGAGCTCAATGAATGACAGCCGCTGTTTCCTTTGCTCTGTATTTTTGACAGTATGTTTGGTAAAAGTTGGATAATTTAGGACATTGGCATACAGGTAGCTATATTAGTATGATTTTAAGGGACTTTTTAACGGTTGTTTAAATACTTTTATAATTAGAAAACTCAAAATATGATAAGATTATCATGAAACAGAAATTATTTCCTCAACAGATAGCATTTTGAAGTTAAACATTGACAGAATTTGGGTCATGGATTATTTTAGCAATTCACTGTTAAGGGGTTTCCAGAATATGACTGTCAACAATACCCATTAATTTTTTTTCACTCAAGTTCCTGTACTCTCATGGAAGACAGTGATTTTGCTGTTGTATTTGGTATTTTTTTCTGAATGGGATTAATTTATGGAAAGTTACATATAGGGCCTTTGGACCTAAGTTTGTTTAATTTTAACCAAAAAATTTTCAAGTTACCTCAACAGGTGATGAGTGTCAGGACTGTAAGATTTGTCATAGGCTTACCAATACATTCATCTAATCTTTCAGAAAATTACATTTAAGTTATGATTAAAATGCTATCCATTGAGCAGTCTTTAGATTTCCTAGACAGCTGATACTCACTGTTTATAATACACAATGGTAAAGTATAGGAAATGTAAGTGTGGTCTGATTTTTCCTCAGATTGTCATTTAAGATAAGATTTTATAATACAGGAAAACAAAGGTGGGACATCTTTGCATCACATTTATTACCACAGTAGCCTACAGCCTTTTATTTCATAACGCTGAGGAAAAGAATATTATCATTTCCTTATTTATCTTTCTTGTTTGCCTGCTTCAGTCGATAACCTTTGTATTTTTAAGTACCTGACCTGGAAACTGATCTCCAGGAGCTGTCTCAGTCAAAGACTGGGGATGAATGCAGAGATGGTCCCGATGACAAGGGGAAGATTCTGCCAAAATCAGAGCAATTTAAAATGCCAGAAGGAGGTATGCTATCCATTTAGATGCAAAATTATATGCTTTCTGTTTTCCACAATATTATACTTTTGATAGTAAGAGAGAACATTACTACCCCTTTAAAATCAGAGTTCAAATGCAGACTTTCTTTGAAAGGTTGTTCAGACTCCAGTTGCCTGACCGCAAGACTTAAACACTGTCAGATACAGACACAAATTGGGTCAAAGCCATATTGAATCATCAAATATGAAAGCATATTCTTACTTCTGATTATACCCAACAACTAACAATTTTCAGATTATTTTCTCATTTCTGCTTTTAACAAATACATAATGCATTTCTAATACCAGTTTGTGTGAAATATCCTGAGCACCCTAAGCAGATTCTAGTACCAGCTCTGACATTATTCGTGAGATTCTGGATGAATTCCATAAATTCTACACCCATCTTTTGCTGTTATTGAAAATAGTAAATGCAAATAAGATATTTAAAATCTGTTTCAAAGTTGATTTCTGTATCCTCATGTTCTGTTGGATAGAATACAAAGATATGACTTGTTTTTCATAACAATCAGTTTCACTCCAGTTATAATATCTGAGTTGAAATTTCATGGTTCCTAAGAAAATGAGTGGGCAGGCCGGGCGCAGTGGCTCACGCCTGTAATCCCAGCACTTTGGGAGACTGAGGAGGGCAGATCAGAAGGTCAAGAGATCGAGACCATCCTGGCCAACATGGTGAAACCCCGTCTCTACTAAAAATACAAAAATTAGCTGGGCGTGGTGGCGCATGCCTGTAGTCCCAGCTACTAGGGAGGCTGAGGCAGGAGTATCGCTTGAACCTGGGAGGCAGAGGTTGCAGTGAGCCGAAATCGCACTATTGCACTACAGTCTGGCGACAGAGCAAGACTCTGTCAAAAAAAAAAAAAAAAAAAAAAAAAAAGGAAAGAGAGAAAACGAGTGGGCAACTTGCTTGATGAGAGTATCTTTTCCACACATTTTTCAACTTGGCGACTGTTAATCAGAAGAGCTTCTGAATTTATAGGAAGTATTCCATGTTTATGGAAGAAATTACCTAAATGATTTTACTCTACACTTCTGAACCATTCCATTAGACTATTTACATTGAAAGATAGTTTTCAGTTATTTCCAGGAGCCCGTTGAACAAGCCTCAATTTCATTCTTAGGAAGCTTATAGTCTTAAATGATTATCTTGTTAAAATAGTTAGCAAATTACATGAGAAAGGAAAATAATAAAAAATGAAAATAATAAAGAGCAATAGAATAAATCTAAGGGAAAAGAGGTACTTACTAAAAGACAGCTATGAATCATTAGTAAAAGGAAATGTAATCCAAAAGTAATAAATTTAAAAGATTGTTCTTTTGAAAAATACCTGTGAATAGCATAATAGTTTACATACTCTTGAAGAAAATGGAAAAAGCTCAACATGGAATATGAACAAGACCCTAACAGATACTGAATATATGGTATAATCAAAAGTGAATACATTCTTGAACTCTAATATTTTCAAAATATGAATGAAATGATTGATATGCTAGGGACACATACATTAGTTAATCTATTCCAGTAATACCTGAATATCTAAACATCACAAAACTGTGGAAGAACTTCTGAAACTTACCACTTATCCCTCAAAAACACAACTTTTAGAAACAAATATTTGGCTTTTCCAGATATTTTACTCTCCTTTTCTGTTTTCCTCTCCCTCCATTTCTTTTTTTTTCTTTTGCCCCACTGTTCATGATATATATCTCTTTCCCATTTTGATGTTAAAAATAATAGTGATAGGTGAAACCGAATCTGACCATGTAAGATTTTATTTTACCAACGGGAATACTTTCAAGTATAAAAAGAGAGACTCTTCATATTGATATCAGGATGATAGGTGAAAATCTTGGACAAATGGTTACCATACCTGAAAGACCACAGAAGGTAAACTAGCCCCAAGCAACATTTTTGCACTTGTGTGCAACAGAGAAAAAACAAATGCAGTACTGGGCTTTCCATTCACTGCACTTATGCAATTCCTAATGTGACATTAACTGTTTCCCAGGAGCTTGTTGAACATCCAGGCTATTATTTCAAGCCAAAACATTACATTACATTATACATTGTTTGTAAATTCCTTTTATTTCTTAGGTTTGTTGTGTGTTGGTTATATTTTTATTAAAACTATACAGTGTTTGCTTTTCACTTCAGACACCTTTTAACAGGTTCACTTGATTTAATGTGTTCTGAAGTTGGACAGTTTTTGGTTTCTTTGAACTACAGGAAGCAGGGTGTTTTAAAAATGTTGCTAATGTATATACTTGGAAGCCTATCTTCAAGTCTCTACAGAGGTTTAACTAATGTTAGCCATCAGGTTACTCTTAGGCTTCTGGTTTAATCCACGGTATAAAACCAAAACTTTGGTGTCCTTCACATACTTTTAATGTCATCTGAATACAGTTCTGCTACTAATGTTCCCTCCTGTTATGTTTCTATTATAGGTGACAGGCAACCACAAGTTTAAACAAAGACAAGCTGAAACAACACAAACTGTTTTTATCTAAGATACTTGACTTAAAAATATCTAAATAAACTTTTGCAGCTCTCTCCAAAGAAGTCTTGCACATCTTTTGTTCATTTTATTCCAAAATATTTGAAACTATTGAAAATGGTGGCCGGGTGTGGTGGCTCAAGCCTGTAATCTCAGCACTTTGGGATGCTGAGGCAGGAGGATTTCATGAGCCCAGGAAACTGACAACAGCTTGGGCAACATAGTGAGATCCCCTCACTCCAAAAATAAGTGAATGAATGCATGAATGTATGCATGTACACATGTAGCCTTAGTCCCAGCTACTCTTGAGGTTAAGGTGAGAGGATCTCTTGAACTTAGGAGGTCAAGGATGCAGGTAGTTATGTTCAGGCCACTGCAACTCCAGCCTGGGTGACAGTGAGACTCTGTTAAAAAAAAAAAAGGAAAAGTATCATTTTTGAAATTTTGTATTCTGATTACACTGGTATACACACTTGTGATATTATGAAATATATAAATATATATTTGGTCCTCTACCCTGTATACTAGCATACAACTCTTAATATTTTTAGAATCTCCACAAAGTGATGTCTTTTTGTATGCTAATGAGATGACTGATGCCTAGCAGCCCCTAGGTAGCTTTATGATGGGAGATTAGAGGGCTGGGACTTTCAGGAAACCTTCAGGAAAGGGAGAGGAGCTGAAGGTTAAGTTGATTACCAATGGCCAGCCAGTGGTTTAATCGATCATGCCTGCATAATGGAAACCTCCATGAAAACCCAAAAGGACAGGGTTCAGAGAGCCTCTGGATAGCTGCACACATGGAGGATAGCATTTCCACAGAGGGCATGGCTCCCTGCCCATTAACCCTTTCCTTATCCTATGCATCTCTTTAACTGCATCCTCTCTAATATCCTGGGTTTTTTTGGTTGTTGTTGTTGTTTTGTTTTTGTTTTTTTGTTTTGTTTTGTTTTGTTCGAGATGGACTCTCACTCTGTCGCCATGCTGGAGTGCAGTGGTGCAATCTTGGCTCACTGCAACCTCCGCCTCCCAGGTTCAAGAGATTCTCCTGCCTCTGCCTCCCAAGTAGCTGGGATTACAAGCACGTGCCACCACACCCAGCTAATTTTTGTATTTTTAGTAGAGACAGGATTTCACCATTTTGGCCAGGATGGTCTCCATCTCCTGACCTCATGATTTGCCTGCCTCAGCCTCCCAAAGTGCTGGGATTACAGGGGTGAGCCACCGTGCCCAGCCCTAATACCTTGTTTTAATCAACCCATAAACGTATATGTTTCCCTGAGTCGTGAGATGCTTTAGCAAGTTAATTGAACCCGAGTAGGAGTCATGGGAAATTCAATTTATAACTGGTGGGTCACAAACACAGTAAAACAACCTAGGGCTTGAGGCAATTGGCAGGGCCCTCTTGTGGGACTGAGCCCTCAACCTGTGCGATCTGATGCTATCTCCAGGTACATCCTATTGGAGTTGAATGAGAAGATACCCAGCTGGTGTATGCTGCAAAACTGATTGCTTGCCTGGTGTGTGGAGAAAATCCCCCATGTATTTGGTCACAGAAGTCGTTCATGTTACTGGCTGTAGGGCAAGAACAGAGAAAACACTTTTTTCTTCCACTCAACCCACAGGTATCATGTTTGTATATTGATTTTCTATGCACTAACCTTGCTAAATATCCTTATTCCAAATTTATCTCTAAGTCCTTTCTGATTTTCAACATACACAATCATATCATCTTTGAATAACAACAGCTTGTTTCTGACATTTCAAACAGTATACTTTTTCCTTTTTCCTATTTCACAACATCGGACGGACCCACCCAATACAATGCTGATTAGAACCAGTAATTGTGGCCATCCTTCTCTTATACCTAGTAGGTACTGGAAATTTTTTTTAACATTTTACCATGTTTGCTGTGCTTTTTAAAATAGATACATTTTATTAGAATAGGAAGTTCCATTCTATTTTCCATTTGCTAAGACTATCTTGAATATATGTTGAGTTTCATGAAGCACTTGTAATGCATCCGTGTAGGTGATTACAGGACTTTTTCCTTTATTAATCTGTTAACATTGTGAATTACATTGGTAAGTTGCTATGTTTAAACCAACGTTGCATTCCTAGGGGGAACATTGGGTCATGACACATTATCCTTTTTGAATAATCTATGTATTACTAATTTGTTTAGGATTTGTATGTGTGTTCTCAGAAGTGACATTAGCCTATATTTTTATTTTATGTAGAGCTGCTTCTCAAGTTATCATAGAATTATGTCCCAATAAATTGATAATTTATTGAAAATTTTGTAAGTTGAAAAGGCATTCAGTACACCTAACTTGGCAAACATCACAGCTTAGCTTAGCCTACCTTAAATGTGCCCAGAACACTTAACGCTAGCCTACAGTTGTGCAAAATCATCTAACACAAAGTCTATTTTATCATAACTTTGAATATCTCATGTAATTTATTGAATACTATCCTAGAAGTGAAAAACATAATGGTTATACGGCTACTCAAAGTACTGTTTCCACTGAACGCATTTCTTTTATCTGCCATTGTAAAGCTGTAAAATTTTAAGTGGGAGCATCATAAGTCAGGGGCATCTGTATTCTCTCTGTTGGACTTTGGTATCTAGGTTACACTATCTTCATGAAATGAATTGGGATATAAGTCCTCTTTCTATTCTCTGAAACTGAAATTTCTGCAAGACTGAATAACTTGGGGATAGCCTTTACCATGTTCTTTTGTTTCTGGATTGAATCTCCTTTTCACCTTTGGACCCTACTTAAAAGAAAGACAGAAGGGGCAGCTCTAGGTTCCCATGCCTTTGAACTTTATAATGCTGCAGACCTTGCTGGACTGAACAAAGGAGGATGAACACGGGCATAAAGACAAAGACAAAAGAGTATGTTTGGAAGAAGGGGTCAGGGGCTCCTTGCTTTTAGTGAACAAGGGCCCTGAGCTTCTAAACCCTTCGTATTTATTGAGTAAAGGAGATAGGGAGAAGTGGGTGGTTGTCAGTCAGCTGCTTGACTTAGTGCAGGCCTCCATGTCTGCATTCTTTGAACAGTAGGCTCCAGATGTTCCAGTAGATAACCTCAAGGAGCACGGCACCAGGGAGTGACTTCCTTCAGCATACCTTCTGGTGGCAGGTGCAGTTTGCTGTTTGATCATATAGCCTCCAGTGGAATGTTGAGTTGGTCACTACTCTCAGACTTTTGGCTCCCAACATTATAAGGTGGCTGTCTTTCCTCCAGTGATGCCTCTAATGATGCTGTCACTCTGAAAACTACCTGCTCCTTTTTCTGTACTGATATTAACCTCTGTACAAAAAAAGTTAAAAGTTGCAATTCTATTAATTTGCCTACATAAATTTTTTAAGAGATGGGTTCTCGCTGTGTTCCCCAGGCTCATCTTGAACTCGTGGGCTCAAGTGATCCTCCCTCCTTGGCCTCCAAACATCCTGGGATAACAGGTGGGAGCCACTGTGCTGGGCCTGCCTACATGATTTTGATCTGTGGTATGTGGTTGTGAATGGGTTGAATAACCAAAGGTGTGTATATTTATGACAATAGCTCCATTTATTGAGTTCTTTAAGAAAAACAAGAATAATAATAAGTCACATTTATATAGTATGTGTTATCCATTAGCCACTTCTCTGAGCTATGTTTCATTGTTTCTGACCTCATTTAATCCTTTAAAAAGGTGAGTCAGAGTTTTCATAAAATTTACAATAAATGACTCTAGTAAGAAGCAGATATGGGGATTCAAGTTCTAAGTTCACAGTCTGCGCTTTCTCAAAGCAAATGCTTCTGACAGCATTGAATGTAGAACTGGTGTTGTATATGTTGACTTTAGTGGTAATCTCATTTTTTATATAAATCTGTGGTAATATATAAGATGTATATTTTTTCATTGTTAAAGATGAAAGGCTTTGTTCTTTTATTGAAGGAGGGGTTTTCCAAAATATGGCACATAGAGCTAACAAGCGTTCCGAGATGAAACCATTGGTACAAAAACATTTTAAAAAGTAATGATAACATACCTATTTTATTGTGCTACAGAACAATATAACTTGAATACTAAAGTCATTTGGAATAGTTTGTGGGAGCATGGAGAGAAGAACTGATGCCTCATTCCCTATGGAAAATGCCACAACGTCTCCTGCAAACACATCTGACCTTTCTTTAAAAGTTATTAAGAGCCAGGGAAGGAGAAGCACCAAACCTCATTTTTTTTTTTTTAGAATAGTACACACATTTATTTAATATAAGTTTTACATCGGGAAAGGAAAACACAAAGAAGCAGGAAAACTTGTGTATATTTATTCTAGATTTGATGGAGAAGTGCATTGTGATGGAGAAGTATGATTGGATAAAAACGCATGATCTAATGATAGTTAACTGGGGAGAACTCAGCTATGCCTGTTTGTTTAGACTGCTGTCAGTGACCTTGTGTTTTTGGAGATATACAGATGTTCATTTCCTCTGGGTATAGAGACAGCACCTGTCAACTGAGGATTTTATGACCTGCTTCAGGGAAGAAGAGTTGGGGGAAGGTGAGAGCTACCTTCCTGTTTCTGCTGTTTTCTAAATACCCCCATATTCTGGGGTAGTGTATCCTGAACCCCATCACTCAAAACTTAGCACTGATTTTATATTTCTGTATGATATATTCCAAGTTTTCAACACGACATACAAAATTTCCTCTTTTCCACCCTCCTATGATCTTTCTAGTTTCAATCACCACCACTTTCCACCTTTCATTTTACATTCTATTGTCAAGGACTGCTCATACTTCTCAACCACATACAATGCTATTTTATTCCTCCCTGTCTGTATATATATATGTTGTCTTCTCTGCCCGGAATGTGCTTACCCCTCTTTCTTTACTTGAGTAACTCCCATTTATGCTCCCTTATTCTGCTCAGGTGTTACCTTCTCTATGAAGCCTTCTTTAATGTAGTTAGGCTGCTGAGCTTCGTCTTCTGTATTTCTAAAAGAAATTCTGCTTCCTCTTTAAATAACTTTTCGTTTTTTTTTTTTAATTTTACTTTAAGTTCCAGGATACATGTGCAGAATGTGCAGATTTGTCACACAGGCATACATGTGCCATGTGGTTTGCTGCACCTATCAACCCGTCATCTAGGTTTTAAGCCCTGCACGCATTAGATATTTGTCCTAATGCTCTCGCTCCCCTTGCCCCTGACCCCCCAACAGGCCCCAGTGTGTGTTGTTCCCCTCCCTGTGTCCATGTGTTCTCATTGTTCAACTCCCACTTATGAGTGAGAACATGCAGTGTTTTGTTCTCTGTTCCTGTATTAGTTTGCTGAGGATGATGACTTCCAGCTTCATCCATGTCCCTGCAAAGGACTTGATCTCATTCTTTTTTATGGCTGCATAGTATTACATGCAAACCTTATTTTTCATCTACATAAAACTCCATCAGTCTGACAGTCACCACATCTCATTCAGAAGCCCCTGAAGCTTCCTACATCCAGCCTGATACCCCTCTTACTATACGTAATACAGGAATTTCAACTCTGAGCTCCATTTGTATCTTCATAGCCACAAAGAGAATTCTGCAACAAAGGACCCTACTCAGAATCCATACTGCTTAAGGAGGGGAAGGAAATTATAATAAGCAATTATTTCTCCCTATTACAGAGATTGTAAAATTTTTTTTATCCAAAAGGACTGAAAAGCTAGGATTCAAATAAAAAGTGAGATTAAATGTAGGGGATCCCATTTGCCACAAAGTTTGTGAGAAGTTCCTAGGCTGCAGAGCTGGATGAAAGAATTAGGGCCTAGGTAGTAGACAGGGGAAAGTAACCAGGGCAACTTGCTGATGAGAGATGACTTGGGTCCTAGCAATATTGTCTCTTTATAGGCTATGGCATGAAATAGCCATGGGTTTCTATCCTGCCTCTCACGCACTGGCCTTGAGAGGGTGGGCAAGATACTTATATCCTGTGGGACAGTTTCCCCATTTCTAAAGTAGAAATTAGAATATTTACACTAAATACTTGCTATGAAGAATAAATGAAATAATAGAGGAAGTAAGCATTACATTGCAGACAAATTTGGTTTACTAGTTACATTTCTGCTTTTTGTTCAAAATCTATTTTTTCATTCAATTTACATTTACAACTACATCTATAATAAAGTAATAACTGTTTTTGGAATGCAAGTAAAAATACCAAGCTACCTTTTAAAATGCATTTGGCTTCCAAAACTTATTTGATTTAAATAAATACGTTAATTAATTGTATCAGATGTAGAATGAATTCTAAAGTCTGTTTGTGAATACCCAACTGAAAAGGCCAAACCTAAGTCAATGGTATGTGCTGAAAACTGCTTCTTGCTCCGTGTGATGCCAGGAGGAATTAGTCAATGTTCTGGCCAGGCAACACTACACACAATTCAGTACAATAGTGTGTCAATTGCTCAAGCATTTCCTAAACAGCCCTGTTGTGGCTAACATGGCTACAAGGTTCACCAGTGCTGTTGTTAGTTTGCCTTGTCGCATATCCATAGATTGGCCGGTAAGAAGAAAATGAGCCCAAATTGATCCAAGTGGTTGATTGCTTGCATACACAGCAAAAGTAAGATCGGCATTGTGTCAGCACTGTGTCCTAGTCTCACAGTATGACACTGAATCAGAGGTACTCAGTGACAGCACAGATGGTGGGTCTCTCTGCCTGTGAGGAGACCACAGTCATACCCTGTGGCCAAGGTTGAAATCACACTGAATACTAAACCCAAGATCACACCTAACACAGCTGCAACTATGGGACAGCAGGGGCAACCCAGCTCCTGATCATCCCAGGCACAACACCTGGGGATGTCATCCACGCTTTTGAAGTGGAGGAACTTGTGTCAATGACTACCCTGAACTGACTGCCTTCTGACAGTTCCCCTAAACCAAAGATGCAAATGAATTGTTTGGACTGGATAAGAAACCCCAGAGGGAAAGGTCACACAGTGGGAGGCCACATTGGGAGCCTTGGCCAGCTCCTGCCTAACTAATGTACATCCTGCTGGGGGTACCCTAACAAGGGTAAACTCTTAGAGTCCAGGGGTATCAATTGTGCCCTCTGGGATTGTACTTGCATGTGCACCCTGACTATCCTGACCCTGCCTGAACCCTGGAAGGCATTTACATCAGCCTCAGCTTCCTGGTCAGAATTGTACCGGGCCTGAAATAGAGGCTTGGGCTGGACAAAAAAGGTTAATATAGAATCTTAGTTAGGAAGTCACCTGCCTTTGTCAGATAGACCTTCACAATTAATAGGATTTGTATAAGATGGCTATGATGGGAAATCTGGTTTGTCAACTTGGCTCAGTCACGATCGAGACAAAATTGTTCACTTTGTCCAGGGTAGGTGTCTCTCTGAGGGTGTTTTTCAGCTGAGACTACAGTTAAATAAACAGACACTGGGTAAACTTAATTGCCCTCTACAATATGGGTGGGCCTCATCCAGTCACTTGAAGGCTTTCAGAAAAGAAGACCGAAGTTCTCCTCAAGATGAAGAAATTCTGCCTCTACACTGCCCTTAAATTTGAGTGATCGCATCACCTCTGCCATGGGACTCCAGCCTGACATCCTGCTCTGCAAGGTTTGTACTTTCCAGCCCCCATATTTGCATGATCCACTTCCTCAAAATCAAGTTCTCTCTCTCTCTTTCTCTGCGTGCACGCGCGCGTGCACACACACACACACAGGGAGCCTTAACTAATAGGCTGCTTACATCTGGGACCCTTAAAGGGCATAACTGAGATCAGTACTGCAGGTTGGTCTCACTCTGCTGCATGGCTCCTAAGACAGAGGCCTGTGGCATTCTCCTCCCACCCTGTACAGACTGACATCCATGTGGCTCATCACTGTGACTCAGGGTTTGGTCTTCCAACCATGTAGAGATCACTACAATTCCACAAGTGTTCCCTGACTCCCTTATGCCTGTGAGGTCAACTATCTCATCCTGAAGACACAGGGATCTACTGAGTATGTTTCCAGCCTTCCAGAAGAGACCAGAGAGCCTGGTGAGGGAGATACACCTGCAAAGAGAACTTCAGTGCAGTAACAGCAACAGGCATAGCTGGTGTGTTCACCAAACTCATGAGAGATCACACTACCAACATCTCCTGCTTGATTTTCCCCATCAACTAACAGCTCATCCTGGAAACAATCCCTTTAGTAGGTAAGTTGGATTCCCCTCATTGTTTACCCCAGGCATGCAGAGCTACAAAACAAATTGATACTGGTATGTTGTGTCAGAGTGCAATCTAAGAATGGAATGCTCTGCAGTGATGTGATTGCCAAAGCAGTCAATAAGTCTTTGTGAGTTCCCAGATGAAGCAACATTTACAAGCTTTTCTCAGTTTACAGGGAGTGACATATATGGAAAATCCGGTTTATTTAAGACTCTGGAAAAAGTCATTTGCCTCCCTGTAACACTCAGTCCCCAAATGACAGTAGCCTCTGCCAATCATTCCAACAACCAAAGCTGCCCTCAAAAATTTCCTAAATGTCCCAAAATAGGCAATGATATTCTAGTTATAAATTACATATTTAGGACTGAAAGGAAGTACCCTCAATCTTCTTATTTACATCAAAAGAATAGGAATGTTGTGGTCAATACAGAGTAAATAGCTCTCTACCATGGAAAAGAACACAATGTTCCCCAGGAGGGGTTGCAGGCACCTTCCTCCTCTGTCTTACTTTCTGTGATAAGAAAGTTTTTCAGGACCAAGAGAGGTGGCTCAGCCCTCTAATCCCAGCACATTGGGAGGTCGAGGTGCGAGGACTGCTTGAGCCCAGGAGTTCGCAATCAGCCTGCAAAACATAGGGAGATCCCATCTACTTGGGAGGCCGAGATGGGAGGCTGTCGTGATCTATGATTTCTCCACTGCACTCCAAGCTGAGCAACAATGAGACCTTGTCTCAAATAAGACAAAAAGAAAAGGAAGTATTTCAGGGCCAGCTGGGGTGTGTGGTGGAGCTTCATTTCACAGGTCAACCACTGCCATGGGACATTGATGCTCAGGATGGTTCTGTAGTAGTCATGGCTCTGGGATCCTGGGACTGGTGTCCTTCCCCTCGGCGAGGACAGCCCTCTCCAGGCTGGGACACAGGAGGAAGGGGCCAGGCTAGGTCGTCAGGCTGCTAAGGACAGCTATCTGCTGTGGGTTCGCAGATGAGACCAGGAGAAGGACAGCTGAAGGGAGGAGAGGGGAGACGAACTCCTCAGGTGAAGGGCTGGAGTCTGTTAGTGAAGGGAAGACATTGGCCTTAAGTCCTGACATTGCTCCAGGTTCCCATGGAAGGACATGAAGAATGAAACCAAGGCTGGTGGGAGGGGGACAATAGCTTTCATCACCTCCCATCCAATGTGTTCAATGGTCCTTGAGAATAGCCTATGCCCTTTTGTGATCTAAAAGGTCATTTCCTGACACCCCTCCATCCACTACCCATGAGGAGAAGGGATTTGAGATAAACTGAGTCCTTCAGGGAGAAAGGCCAGTAGGAGTTGCAAGGTCTTCTCATAAGATGCACTGCCTTACCGTTATGGTGACTCACACTGTGTTCATTTATCCTGAGTTCCTGTGTGCTCTGAGGTCGCTCTTCTAAACCTCCTGTCTGCCCTGGGAAGAGTGGGTAGCAAGAGTGCACACAGTCTTGCTACCTAAGGGATTTAATAAGGTTTCTGAAAGTTCCCTAGGCTGGGCGGTAAATTCCCAGATCCTAGGGCACCATTATGGCCACACTACATGAGATTCATTGGGTGTGAATCCTGGAGCCTGCATTTTTAAAAGATTCTGGGTTCCAACTTTCATAGAAACTTGTTTGAGAACTACTAGAGGAGGGGAATAGTCTCCTTTCCCAGCCACACAGCTTCTTTCTCCTTTGTGAAGGTACAGAAGGGACAGGTTTGGAGTGTTCTCTGATGTATAAACTCAGGATCTTCAGGTGAGGAGACCAACACTCACATGCTGCCTGTTACTCTAATGATGCTCTCAGGACACCATCTCCAAATGATACCCAGACTAGTCCTTTCAAGCCTCCATCTCTAAATGATTTCTGAAGAAATCAAATTTCCATTCACTGTACAGTTCCTTGCTGTAAAATTATAAATATTTTGCAGTTGCCTTTGGGTCTTGTCCTTGATTGCATAAATATGTAAGCATAGTAGATGTTTTCATGATGCCTCTGACCCACGCGGCTCCAGCACTCACTGCTGGGTGACACTGAGAAAACTACTTAACATCTCTTGCCTCCTTTCTCCATTAGTTCTTTGGAAATAGTACTAGTAAAGTCATCTACTTCTTGCAGGCAGTTTAGAGCACTGACTATGTGAAGACAAGTACAGTTGTCAGAACAGTTCCTGGCATATAGTAAGTTTCCAATCAATTCTAGCTGTTATTTTTTTTGCTGTTAATATTGTTGCTGTTCCCACATTTTCCTGGAGCGTGTTCCAGAGATACAACGTCAAGACTACCTTTGACCCCTTGGCTGATCTTTGGATTATCTCTTCAGCTCTTCAGGGACTCAAGGAACCTAAATGCTATGGTGGGGTTTAGTCATCATGATCTTGTGGGAAAAATCTGCATGGAAATTTCTCTAGGCAATTAGACCTCTAGTGACCTCTTCCTTTGATTTGTATAATGCTTTGAGAAGTAAGTAGTCACTGGGTAATGATTGGACATAGGTATATAAATTTAAAAACAGTATGAATTTTTTATTTCATAGTTTGTGCTTTTTGTATCCTATCTATCTTTGTCTAACATGATGCCACAGATCCTCATAAATTTTCTTCTAGAAGTGTTGTAACATTAGCTTTTACATTTAGTTCTATGATGCATTTTTTTTAAAAAAAATTAGAGATAGGGTCTCCTTGTGTTGACCAGGCTGGTCTTGACCTCCTGGCCTCAAGCAATCCTCTTATCTCAGCCTCCCAAAGTGCTGGGATTACAGGTGTGAGCCACCGCGCCTGACCGCGCCTGGCCAATTTAAGACTTTTCTTCCTTTCTGATGTGAGTATTGAATGGTATACATCTCCCCGCTATGCTTTAGTTTCATCTTGCAAAGTTTGATATGTTTCGTTTTCATTTTAAAATTTTCCCTACAATTTCTTCTTTTATCCCTGCATTACTTAAAAGTGTTGTTTAATTTCCAATATTTCATGGATTCCAGGTATCTTTCTACAACTAGTTTCTATTTCAATCCTTTTGTGGTCACAAAACATGTTTTATAAGATTTCACTCCTGTTGAATTTGCTGAAATTTGTTTTTTGGCCCATAATATGGTTTATCTTGGTGAACATTCCATGAGCACTTGAGAAGAACGTGCATTCTGCTGTTGTTCTATGAATATCAATTAGTCCAAGTTGTTTAAGCCTTTTGCATTTATATATCCTGGGGTTTTTTTTTTTTGGTACACGTTTCCTACCAATTGCTGGGAGGAATGTTGAAGTCTTCTACTATAAATGCATATGTGTCTATTTCTTCTTTCTGATGTATTGGTTTTTTCCCTCATGTATTTCAAAGGTGCATACATACTCATGGTGTTTCTGTCTTCTGAATCAATGCACCTCTCTATGATTATTATGTAATGTCCCACTTTGTCTCTTGTAATAATCTCCACTATAAAATGTGCTTTGTGAGTTATTAATTTAATACCTCCAGTTTTTATTTGATTCATATTTGTGGAGTTATATCTTCTTCTATCCTTTACTTATAACTTATTTATTTTTAAAGTGGGGTTTTTTCAAGATACAGATTACTGATAAATATATTGTAAAAATCAAGATCTTCTTGCAGCTGTGCCACAACAATTATAATACCAAAAAATTAGATGCAGAAGTTAATATAGAACTGAAGTGTTATGCAGAAATCCACAGAATAATTTGTTAGGTTCTGCAAAAGAACCTCCATCAAACTCTTTGACAGCCTTTATAGAAAGATAACTTGAAACTAAAGCGATATATTTGTATAAAAATATCATTTTATCCCCCCATTTTCTGCAGTAGGGTTTTGGATAAAACTTCATTTTACAAAAGTGTTCTCTGGCTAAAAGTTCTTTGAAAAATGACAATATTGGTTGGTCTCTCAGAGCTCTCTTAGCTTTGACATTTTGGTGTTCAAATATCCTTCTGTAGATTGAGTGGGAAACGTAAAAAGGAGAACAATATCATGGGGGAGGGGAATATGTTGGTCTTCTGTATTTTCCTTTTCCTTTTTTCCTAAACTAACCAGTCTCTGTTGGTCCTCAGCTGGGCTGTTAATCCAGGGAAGAGGTACCCTTCAGGACAATACATGGATTCAATGGAACCCAAGGCAGGATTGAATCGCTCAGAAAAACCAGCCAGAATAACTTTTCAAAGGCTGTTTGTGATCCTCTGATTTATGTTACTTCTCACTCAAGTTGCTCAAAGTGCCTTCTTATCAGGTAGACACAGACACATTTGTTCAGCCCTGTTTTTCTTTTCTGTTTTCTTCTCCTTCTCTCCTCCCTCCATCCTTCCTTCCCTCCTTTCTTTCCTTCCTTCCTTCCTTAATAAAAAGAAATGAACTGATTTTTTTTCTCAATAGAAAGATCAGAATATTTCACAATTTTTTGTGATTTTTTTTGAAACTTTTATTTTGTGTTGAGAGGTGCATGTGCAGGTTTGTTACCTAGGTAAACTTGTGTCACAGGGGTTTGCTGTACAGATTATTTCATCACTCAGGTATTAAGCCCAGTACTCATTAAATATTTTTCTGATCTTCTTCTTCCTCCCACCCTCTACCCTCCAATAGGCCCCAGTGTGTGTTTTTCCCCTCTATGTGTCTGTGTGTTCTCATCATTTAGTTCCCACTTATAAGTGAGACTATGTGGTATTTAGTTTTCATTTCTTGCATTAGTTTGCTAACAATAATGCCCTCCAGCTCCATTCATGTTCCTGCAAAGGATATGATCTCGCTTTTTTAAATGGCTGCATAGTGTTCCATGGTGTATATGTACCACATTTTCTTTATCCAGTCTACTATTGATGGGCATTTAGGTTAATCCCATGTCTTTGTTATTGTGAATAGTACTGCAATGACCATACATGTGCATATGTCTTTATAATAGAAAGATTTTTATTCCTTTGGGTAGAGTCCCAGCAATGGGATTGCTGCATCAAAATGGTATTTCTATTCTTAGATCTTTGAGTAATCGCCACACTCCTTTCCACAACGGTTGAACTAATTTATACTCCAACTCGCAGGGTGCCAAGTGTTGCTTTTTCTACACAAACTCACCAGCATCTGTTATTTTCGTTCTTGCTTTTTTATCCAGTCTTATAAACTCAGACAATTTTTTTTGAGACAGGATCTCACTCTGCCTGTGGATGTGAATTCCACTTGTCTCTGAGACTTCCAGGGATTCCAGCTCTCTCAATTGCATATGTTTGGCCTTTATGAATTTGTTACATTTTCAGTTGTTTCCTTCTTACCCACTTTTATGATTGCCACTTCTTCCACACATTTTCTGCCAGAGGTGACACAGTTTGTGTGCCTCATCTCTCCTTAGAGGGACTAGTCACCCTTTTGTATCAGTTCCCATGGCTGCCTTGTTACCTTGATGGTCTTTTTTAGATCATGATCTAAAAAATCCCCTGTATTCTTTCAGATTATTAGGCTTTTTCTCATTTTCAGGGCTAGAGTGACTTTCTCTTGAGACTTTCAAAATCTTACTTGGGGTATAACTCTCCTTTGTTAATATTTTGACTACTGGTACAAAAATACAGTATTCAAATATTTGAATTAAAGATAATCCAGTGGCTAGCTGTCTGTGGCTTGAAAGCTAATTCCAGCCTGTGGCTTATTTTTGCATAGCTTTTGAGATAAGCATTTTTTTCTTTTTACATTTTAAAGTATTATTTCTAAAAAACACAACAATATGACACAGAAACTACATGGCCTACAAAGACTGAAATATTTATTATTGGGTCTGATAAAGAAAAATTTGCTGCAACTTCATATTAATTTAATATGTATTATTCTGCTTTGCATTATTGTATACATTTTTTCATCCATTATTTAATTTATTTACTCACAGATTGAAAAGTATGGATTACTTTCTTATCTTACTATATCCCCTCAAGAAATCATCCAGCTTTATGATACCATAGTTTCAGTCAGGGGAACTTGGCCCAAGGCTCATGTGAATACACAAACATGTACGTGAGGTAGGAGACCAGCAGGACTTGTTTTCTGGTCATAACCCTACTGACTAAAACAGGATCTGATCCAAACAGGATCTGATAGTGAAACTGGCAGAAACCAGCAGGTGGCTGTGAGGGTGATTTCTGGCTGCCCTCATTGCTTATTAGCATGGGACATTCCCACTAGCGCTATGATAGTTTATAAATGCCATGGCAATGAACCAGAAGTTCACCATAATAAAGTAAATAGCATATTGCTATTTATTTTATCAAAGATTTGTGACTGTATATTCTCTCTAAAGGAATTTAATATTAATTTTCTTGATGTAAAATATTTCTTTTCTGATTAAAAAGTAGTAGATGCTTTTTATAGAAAATTATAAAATGTGGACTAGCAGAATAAAAACTAACAGCCACAATTTCACAATGTGAGGTAAATAATTTGTTGCACATCTATCCAGTCCCTTTTATAACTCACCCATATCTTAAATTGTATACATATATCAAATTATCACACTGTTCCCCATAAATATGTGTAATTATTAGTTGTTAAGTAAACATTTTTAAAGAAGAAAAAATAATGAAAGGTATAAACAATTTTGAAACAATGTATCAACAGAAAAATTATTCTTTATATAACGTGACAGAGTTAATATTCTTGGTACACACAAAAACTTTTGAGATGAAAAAATTTAAAACAGCATGGATATAACATGATAAATAAATATAAGAATAAAATGAAAAATTAGCACCAAAACAGTTCAAACTATAAGGATATAGAAACACTTATGCACTTTCTAGTAATTTCAGAATGAAAAATAAAGCAACATTTGAATTGAAACTTTCTCCATCAAGTTAGAAAACACTTATTTTTGAATAAACAAGGAATACCCATGGATATTCTTAATAATGCTGCAGTTAAATGGGCACTTTTATAAATCTCCCATTGCTGAGATTTTTGTTTATGATTTTCTGTGTTTTGTAATTTTTCAACAAGCAACATTAAAAACATGATATAAATGAATGTTTTTCACTATGTTTACCAAGAATTTGTATCAATGTAAATACATATTTATGTTATAATGCATACATTTATATAAACATGGGTCTAATCAAGAAGAATATAACATTCTTCCAGATATTTTCTAACTTACGTATGCTCTCTTTTTATTGAACTCTCAATCTATGTCCTAACTACTCATCTGAAAGACTATTCTTTGTTTCTACACATAATATTAGGAGTTTTTACAATTATCATTAATTATGGCAGATTATTACTCTATCGATGATTAATATACATTTGTACCTTCACTGACTAGCAGTATATCAATATATTAATCATATAAATAGATTTTTATTCAAAGTTACATCTAAAAATATTACCTATTATTGAAGGAGAAAGTTCACATGATAACCATGACTCCAAATGTTATGGCTTGTTTATAGTACTGATGATGTGTTATTGGTTAGATATTGTGGTCACATAAGAATTAGCAGGATCACAAAGTAGTATAGGGATGCCAGAAATCTTGTTGGCATAGAATTTGGCTACTTGGTCTTCCTAAACATCCTAAGCTGAAACTGAAGCTGAATAGAAGATTTAGGCTAAGCATTTGTGAAAAAGCAAACTTTGAATGGCTGCATGCAATAAAAAATATGCTTGGAATGACTAAAGGGATACCTGATTTTAATGAGAAAGAAACTCCTGCATTCTCTTGTAGTTTTGAAGTAGAAGACACACAGGATTTAATTCCAGGTCCTGACAGGACTTAAATCATGGTCCCCACAGGATAGGGTGAAGGAACCCACATGAACCCGCAGATAGAGATGATCACAATCTTTAGCTGCCCTCATTGCTCACTAGCACATGATACTCCCACCAGCGCCATGACAGTTTACAACTGCCATGGCAATGAACCAGAAGTTCACCCTCCTCTGCCTCCCTGCATTACTAGACAGTTCTAAATAACTCACCCTTCAATTTGCATTAACCCACCCCTTTACATGGAACTGAAAGTGAGTATACATGAATATAAATACAGTTGTCAAGAGCCCATAGGTTGCTGCCTGCTGGCTCACTGCCTGTGGGTTAGCCCTGTTCAGAAAGGAGTCATACTGTTCAGTAAAAGTATTGCTGTCTAACACCACCAGCTCATGCTTAAATTCTCTCCAAGGCAAAGCCAAGAACTCTCCTGGAATAAGCTCCAACTTTGGGGCTCACCTATCCTGCATGAGCTTCAAGGGGAGAATTTTCCTGATATTCCATGATTGTATATTTCTCAAGTTGATTTGTTAAAAATATCAAAATCTCAGAATCTTTCATTTTATGTCTTTGTCAATGTGTCATTTAAGCATAATGGTGACATAAAATCTGACGTGTAATAATTGTTAGTCTGATGTACCTTAAAACTTAAAGTATAATAATAATCATAATAATCATAATAATAAATAAATAAATAAAATGCAGTAGGACTATTGTCCTGTAAGATCTTTTATTGTTACATTACTGGAAGCATGGCAGAAAACTCAGAACCACAGAAAAAAGTCATTAATCAAACCATGTATAAAAATTGGCCAAGGTGGGAGGATCGCTTGAGCCCAGGAATTTGAGACTGGCATTGACAACATAGTGAGACCACTCTCTAAAAATAAATGAATCAATTGCCCAGGTGTGTCCACACCTGTAGTACCACCCACTTGGGAGACTGCAGCATGAGGACTGTTTGAGCCCAGGAGTTGGAGGCTGCATAGAAAGGTATGGTCATACTACTGCCCTCCAGCCTTGGCAACAGAGCAATATCCTTAGAAAAAAGCACGTGTAAATACAGACATAAAATTCCTTATTTCTGTCACAAAAGAAATATATCCTCCACTAAGGATGACGTGGGACTGCGTGTTTCCAGTGTTTCTCAATGCAGGAGATTGGGCAAAGAAACAAAAGCTCTCTTAAGTCCCCCCCCTTTTTTTTTTTTTTACTAAAAAATGCCCTGTGGATGTGGGTACGGGTTATATGGGATCTTTGGGCAGTCAATTTTCTGGCTGGAAACCTCTGTGTCTGGTGGCACCTTTGTTCAAGTTCTTGTTAATGCATCCGGGAAGAATAAGGTATGCAAACAAGTGGAGGGTAAACAAGACAAAGAGGAGCTTTATTGAGTGTTAGAACAGCTCAGAGGAGATCCACAGTCAGTAGCTCCTCTTTAGGCAGGTCGTCAGGTCAAGTGTTCAGCTCTCAGCAGAGAGGAGGCCCTGAAGAGTGTGTCTCCTCTCTGCAGGCAGGTCTTTCCAACATCTGCAGCTCTCAGCAGAGAGGAGGCCCTGGAGAGGGTAGCTCCTCTCTGCAGCTGGTTGTCCCATTGTCTCCCATCCTCTGCCCTGCTCTGGCTGAGTCCCAGGCATTTATGGACCTCAGAGGGGAGAAAGTGCATGTACATTAGTCCATGGGTGGGCCTAGAAAAGGCACCACAAGTCCATACTCTGGTCTCTGGGATTGGCAGCCTGGCCCATCCCTGGCCTGAAGGTGGGGCCTTACCTAGGACCACCCCCTTCTGCTCTGGACCCTGTCTGCCTCCCACTGCAGTCCATGGTGCCCAGGCTGCTCGCACCTGCAGAGCACTACCCAGCTGCCCTCAGCACCCCCTTGGCTTCCCCTCTCATGTTTCTTGGCACCCAAATTCTGGAGGGGTCTGAGGTGGCAGGGGGCTGGCATTCCAGGGCTGACCTGCCCATGTGCAAGCCCATCTGAGCTGTGAGAGTGCAGGGGCTCAGCCCACAACCTGCTCTGAAATCATAGTGGGTGCTGGGAGCAGGGAGAGACCAGGTAGTGGGAGCAGACACCTCTGAGCCTGCTCCCCAGGGACAGTGTCCCCTGTTCCCTGCTCCCCAGGGACAGTGGGGGCCTTCCCAGGCTTCAGAGAGTGCAGGCTGCAGACACACCTGGGTCCTGCGCCTTGGAGGGGAGTTGCAGCTGCACCCAAGGAGCTCCTGACCCGCCAACTCTGAAGGGTTGGGGCTCCCACTTGTCCCCAGCTCCTGGGTCTGCAGCCATGGATCCAGTGGCTACAGCTGCACCCAGGAGGGCAGGGATCCTGCCTGCTCCATAGAGCCAGAAGTCTGGGTCTTCAACTGCAGTTTGGGTGGCTGCAGGGGCACCCAGGGGCTCCCTCCCCAACTTGTAAAAGGTGGGGATCCCACTTGTCCCTGGCTTTTGCTGGCTCCACAGAGCATGCAGCTCTTGCTGGGCTTCCCTGCTGCAGCCAGTATGATGGCAGTGGCTGCTGCTATCATGGTGACAGAGGGAAAACTCTGGCATTCCCTGAAAGTCCCTGGCTCAATGTGCATGTCCCTTCCTATGCAAATTCCTGTTCCCTGTGGGCCATGCTCTCTGCCTTCTGTCCCTGCAGAGCTGTGGGAGGAAATGTTGTGACTTATTTCTTGCTAACTATAACACATCAGATAGGTCCATAGATCAGTCCTCCCAAAAGTTGAGTGTGAGTGAACATGAGGGAAAGTGAGCAGACTTCCTACGGGTTGGGCCACTTGGTCCACGGCCTGATAGAGATCCTCATCCTTCTACTAGAAGTCAGCAACACCACCATGCACTTGCTCCCTTGAGGGGCCCAGACAAGGGAGGAACAAGGGCCATAGAGGGCAGGAGGGTCAGGTGAACACAGAGTGAGTTTTGAATGGTGATATTGAGATATTTGAGTCTCAGAGGCATAAAAAAAACACACAAGGGAGGATGGATTCCAAAGTCCTTAGTGGGGTCCTAGGAAGCGATGGAGGAAAGAGCAGGGGTAGGGGGAACAAGGAGGGACACCACAGCCCTTAAGGCAAGCACACATCTCATTGTGCATGTTCTTTGGGCGCCCACCTCAGTGCACATGTTCACTGGGCGTCTTCTACTCTACCCGTTCGCCCACGTGGTGAATTCCCTGGAGCTGTGAGGTCAAGTTCCTGAGGTCTGGATTCTTTCTCTCCTACTGAGACGCAGCAGGTAGGTCCACAGGCCAATCCAACTGGGAGTTGAAGTGTGAGTGAGGGTGAGGAGGAGCCAGCAGGCTTCCAGAGGGTCATCAGGGGGAGGGAGACTCAGAGGGAGAAGGGCCTGGAGGTCTTCATCCTTTTCACATGGCGCCACAGCCAGGGGGCCTTCTTTTTTGTCAGGGCCACAACTAGGAAGGAAGGAGGGCCTTGGTGCGAAGGGGATCGGGTTAAAATGGGGCACGTGTTGTGGGTGCTGTTGGAGGTATCTGAGTCCCAGAAATGCCTCAAACCACATCAGAGATATCCAGTGACTCTTGCCAGGAGCCTTAAGGCATTACTTGGCTAGCTTCACCACCTTAAGTGACTGTGCAAGCATTCTATTCAGAAGGCACACAAAGTTATACTTGCCCTGGGACTTACCTTCAAAGTATTTCCAAACTTTAAAAAAATGACAAGTTAACATTTGGCCATGGAAGTGCTCAAATATAGCTATCCTCTCAAGTCCATTTTCCCAATCACAGTATTTTTGTATTCTCTTTGCAGAGTGAAATATAATCTGGTGAGGAAGATCAACATGTAGGCCTAGACCAAGATGAAGTTTACAAACTCCTGAGCTGATTAGGCCTATGCTTGTGAGTGCTTTAACATTCGTTGTTTTCTATTAGCAGAAATTTCTTTTTGTGATAGTGTTGTTGAACTAGTATATATACACTGTTAAAGGTCTTCCAAGCTGATAAACAATGATCATGGCATCTCATGAAGGAAAGACCAATCCAAGAGGATTATGTTCTGTTTTTTGTTTTGTTTTTTTGGTTGTTGTTTTTGTTTGTTTGTTTGTTTGGAGACGAAGTCTTGCTTTGTCGCCCAGGCTTGGCGACTGCAGCTTCTGCCTCCCGGGTTCAAGCAATTCTCCTGCCTCAGCCTCCTGAGTAGCTGGGACTACAGGCGCATGCCGCCATGTCCAGCTAATTTCATTTTGTATTTTACTAGAGACGGGGGACAGGGTTTTACCGTGTTGCCCAGGCTGGTCTCAAACTCCTCAGCTCAGGGAATGCACCTGCCTCGGCCTCCCAAAGTGCTGGGATTACAGGCCAGAGCCACTGTACCTGGCATACATTCTGGTTTTGCCTGGATGGATAACCCTGTGTTCCCCAGATTTTGCCCATGACTTCCTCCGTATGCTTATTCATAACAGATTGCACACATCCATCCCAACATAGATTAAATCACTTTCCAAAGCCCTTGAGGGTAATTCTGTCTTAGAGTAACCTCTCTGTGGGAAGAATAACTTTATGAATAATAAGTACATGGAATAGTGTTGGAGAAATGTCTTTAGACTTACTTATGATCAGAAATATCTATGTATTCTGTATATTTACATTATTGACATGTATTGATAACAAAACTTTTTATTTGTACACATGCAGCCATGGTCCCAGGAGCCCAGTGATGAGGAGCCTCAACCACAAGAACCACCAACTGAAAGTTGGGATCCTACACCTGGTCAGGAGAGAGAAGATCAGGGTGCAGCTGAGATTCAAGGTGCTGGGAAGGGAAAGAAAGAATGTCTATGGTGGGGAGGAGGCCTATGTGTGCATCATGCCTTACGTCATGACCAGTAACAGGAGGAAAGAAAACATTAGGAAAGGATCTCAAACACTTGCTGAAAGTTCGCTGGAAAAGCAAAGGGTATAGTTTGCAGCTTCATGCAGTCCCTGGATGTAACGAATATTTTCTTTTTCTTCAGGATGTATTTTGTATGCTTGAAAATATAGTCCTTGCTAAATCAGATGAAGCAGTTTAATTTTATGTATAAAAATATGCAGTATTTCACTTGTTTAATGTGTTCTTCTTAGAATGTTGCTTTATGATCTTCTAAGCCATTGCATCAACAGTGCTATAAACACCCTTTAATAGCATGTAGAGTGCCAAGTCATCCTACCTTGTAACACCCTGAATAAAGCCCATTTGCATAGGGATGTTAGCCCCATTTTATAAATAGGAAAATTGAGGCTCAGGGATTGAGGTTTACCAAGAACCCTTGACTCATGGAGACAAAATTCATATTTTGTCCCAAGGTTTGTGTTATCCATGTTGTAATAAGAAAGGTCAGTGGTTTTGCTTAAGATACTTTTTGAATGTGTGTGTACTGTAAGGTACTTCAGTATTGGCTCAGGACAAAACACAGTCCAATGAAGCAGAATAGCAACTCCAGAAAAGAGCTCAATAAATGACAGCCACTCTTAGAGTGGTATCCTTTGATTGGTATTTTTTCAGGATGTTTGGTAAAAGGTGGATAATTCAGGACACTGGCATACAGGTCGCTATATTAGTATGATTTTGAAGGGGCTTTTAAAAGTTTCCGAAGCATTTTCATAATTAGAAAACTCAAAGTACCATAAGTTGAATCAGAAGTTGTTTACTCAGTGGATACCATTTTCACACTAAACATTGGCAGAATTTGGGACGTGGATTATTTTAGCAATTCATTGTTAAGAGGTTTCCAGAATATAACTGTCAATGATGACCACTAATTTCTTTGCACTCAATTTCCTGTGCCCTCACTGGAAGACAGTTAGTTTCTTGTTATTTTGGTACATTATTCTAAATGTGATTCATTTATATAAAGTTACATATAGGGCCCTTGAACCTAAGCATAACGTTAACTAACTTTATCCAAATAATTTTCAAGTTACCTCAACAAGGGATGGGAGTTCAATTGTAAGATTTCTCATAAGCAGCCAAATACATTGATCTAATCCTTTAGAAAATTGCATTTCATTTATGATTAAAATTTATCCAGACTTCAGATTTCTTAGTCGATATTCACTGTTCATAATACACAATGGTAAAGTATGCGAAATGTAGGTGTGGTGTGATTTATCCTCAGACTGTCATTTAAGATAAGATCTTATAATACAGGAAAACAAAAGTGTGACATCTTTACATGACATTTATTAGCACAGTAGTCCACGGGCTTTTATTTCATAACGCTGAGGAAAAGAATACTATCATTTCCTTATTTGCCTTTCTTGTTTGCCTGCTTCAATCAAGAATCTTTGTATTTTTTAGTGCCTGACCTGGAAACTGATCTCCAGGAGATGTCTGAGTCAAAGACTGGGGATGAATGCAGAGATGGTCCTGATGTCCAGGAGAAAATTCTGCTAAATTTAGAGTAATTTAAAATGCCAGAAGGAGGTATGCTATCCATTAAGAGGCAAAATTACATGCTTTCTGTTTTTCACAATACTATACTTTTGATAATAAAAAGAGAGAATATTACTGCCCCTTTAAAAACACAATTCAAATGCAGGCTTTCTTTGAAAAGTTGTTCCGACCCCAAATGCCTGACTGGAAGACTTAAACGCTATCAGATACAGAAACAAATGGGGTCAAAGCCATATTGAATCATCAAATATGAAAGCATTTTCTTACTTGTGACTATAACCAACAGCTAACAATTTTCAGATTATTTTCTAATTTCTGCTTTTAATAAATATATAATACATTTGTAATACCACTTTGTGTGAAATATGCTGAGTACTGAAGGAGGTTCTAGTACCAGATCTAACACAATTTGTGAGATTTTGGGTGAATTCCATAAATTCTACACCCATCTTTTTCTGTTATTGAAAATAGTAAACGCAAATCAGGTATATTAAAATCTGTTTCAAGGTTGATTTCCGTATTTTCATGTTCTGTTGGATAGAATACAAAGTTATGATTTTTCCTAACAATCAATTTCACTCCGGTTATAATATCTGAGTTGAGATTTCATGGTTCCTAAGTGAGCAACCTGCTTGATGTTTTCTTTCCTGTATGAAGACCCAAATGACTGTTCTTGGATTTTGTTAAATTTTAAATTCTCTGGCTCTTAAAGAATAATTGCATTTTAAATCCTTTCTGCAGTGAACCCTTGAGTGACTGAATAATAAAATGGCAAGAGACAGTCAGGTTTCTGTGGCTGATGTAGTAGGGAGCATGCATGTAGGTCAGTGATGTTCAAGGTGGGTATAAGATGCCTGTGCTAAGCATGCTCCCTGTCTTCCTGTCAGTCTTCATGAGCTACTGTGTGTAATTAGATTGAAGGCACATATGATAGAATCATCTCTAACCCTATCATAGGTTACATATTACAGGTTTCTGCCTTGAGACATCAGATGATACAATTTAAAGTTCAAAGACCATAACGTCCTAATTCATGAGTAGTCGACAAAAGTATCTTTTACACATATTTTCCAAATTGCTGACTGTTAATTAGAAGAGCTTCGGAATTTCAAGGAAGCACTCCATATTTAGGGAAGAAATTACCTAAATGCTTTCACTCTACACTGCTGAACCATTCCATTAGACCATTTACATTGAAAGATAGCTTTCACTCTATTTCCAGGAGCCTGTTGAAGCAGCCTCAACCGTATTCTTAGGAAGGTTATAGTCTTTCCTTTGTCTAGAATTAATTTCTTTTTTTATTATTGTACTATAAGTTCTAGGGTACATGTGCACAATGTGAAGGTTTGATACATAGGTATACATGTGCCATGTTGGTTTGTTGCACCCATCAATTCATCATTTACATTAGATATTTCTCCTAATGCTATCCCTCCCCCAGCCCCACACCCCCTGACAGGCCCCAGTGTGTGATGTTCCCCTTCCTGTGTCTATGTGTTCTCATTGTTCAATTCCTACCTATGAGTGAGAACATGCAGTGTTTGGTTTTTTGTCCTTGTGATAGTTTCCTGAGAATGATGGTTTCCAGCTGCATCCATGTCCCTGCGAAGGACATGAACTCATCCTTTTTTATGGCTGCATAGTATTCCATGGTGTATATGTGCCACATTTTCTTAATCCAGTCTATCACTGATGGACATTTGGGTTGGTTCCAAGTCTTTGCTATTGTGAGGAGTGCTGCAATAAACACACATGTGCATGTGTCTTTATAGTAGCATGATTCATAATCCTTTGGGTATATACACAGTAATGGGATCACTGGATCAAATGGTATTTCTAGTTCTAGATCCTTGAGGAATCGCCACACTATCTACCACAATGGTTGAAATAATTTACACTCCCACCAACAGTGTAAAAGCATTCCTATTTCTCCACAACTTCTCCAGCATCTGTTGTCTCCTGACTTTTTAATGATTGCCATTCTAACTGGTGTGAGATGGTATCACATTGTGGTTCTGATTTGCATTACTCTGATGACCAGTGATGATGAGGCTGCATAAATGTATTCTTTTGAGAACTGTCTATTCATGTCCTTTGCCCACTTTTTGATGCGGTTGTTTTTTTCTTGTAAATTTGTTTAAATTCTTTGTAGATTCTGGATCTGGATATTAGCCCTATGTCAGATGGGTAGATTGCAAAAATTTTCTCCCATTCTGTAGGTTGCCTGTTCAATCTGATGGTAGTTTCTTTTGCTGTGCAGAAACTCTTTAGTTTAATTAGATCCCATTTGTCTATTTTGGCTTTTGTTGCCATTTCTTTTGGTGTTTTAGTCATGAAGTCTTTGCTCTTGCCTATGTCCTGAATGGTATTGCCCAGGTTTTCTTCTAGGGTTTTCATGGCTTTAGGTCTAATGTTTAATTAATTTTTGTATAAGGTGTAAGGAAGGGATCGAGTTTCAGCTTTCTACATATGACTAGCCAGTTTTCCCAGCACCTTTTATTAAATAGGGAATCATTTCCCCATTTCTTTTTATGGCCAGGTTTGTCAAAGACAGGTGGTTGTATATGTGAGTTGTTATTTCTGAGGCCTCTGTTCTGTTCCATTGGTCTATATCTCTGTTTTGGTACCAGTACCATGATGTTTTGGTTACTGTAGCCTTGTAGTATAGATTGAAGTCAGGTAGCGTGATGCCTCCAGCTTTGTTCTTTCGGCTTAGGATTGTCTTGGCAATGCAGGCTCTTTTTTGGTTCCATATGAACTTTAAAGTAGTTTTTTTCCAATTCTGTGAAGAAAGTCATTGGTAGTTTGATGGCGATGGCATTGAATCTATAAATTGCCTTGGGCATTATGGCCACTTTCAAGATATTGATTCTTCCTATCCATGAGCATGGAATGTTCTTCCATTGTTTTTGTCCTCTTTTATTTTGTTGAGAAGTGGTTTGTAGTTCTCCTTGAAGAGGTCCTTCACGTCCCTTGTAAGTTACATTCCTAGGTATTTTATTCTCTTTGAAGCAATTGTGAATGGGAGTTCACTCATGATTTGGCTGTTTGTCTGTTACTGGTGTATAGGAATGCTTATGATTTTTGCACATTGATTTTGTGTCCTGAGACTTTGCTGAAGTTGCTTATCAGCTTAAGGAGATTTGGGGCTGAGAAGATGGGGTTTTCTAAATATACAATCATGTCATCTGCAAACAGGGACAATTTGACTTCCTCTTTTCCTAATTGAATACCCTTTATTTCTTTCTCCTGCCTGATTGCCCTGGACAGAACTTCCAACACTATGTTGAATAGGAGTGGTGAGAGAGGGCATCCCTGTCTTGTGCCAGTTTTCAAAGGGAATGACTTCAGTTTTTCTCCATTCAGTATGATATTGACTATGGGTTTGTCATAAATAGCTCTTATTATTTTGAAATACGTTCCATCAATACCTAGTTTATTGAGAGTTTTTAGCATGAAGGGCTGTTGAATTTTGTCAAAGGCCTTTTCTGCATCTATTGAGATAATCATGTGGTTTTTGTCGTTGATTCTTTTTTTGTGATGGATTATGTTTATTGATTTGCATGTGTTGAACCAGCCTTGCATCCCAGGGATGAAGCCCACTTGATCATGGTGGATAAGCTTTTTGATGTGCTGCTGGATTCAGTTTGCCAGTATTTTATTGGGGATTTTCTCATTAATGTTTATCATGGATATTGGATTAAAAGTCTCTTTTTCTAGTTCCTCTGCCAGGCTTTGGTATCAGGATGATGCTGGCCTCATAAAATGAGTTAGGGAGGATTCCCTCTTTTTCTATTGATTGGAATAGTTTCAGAAGGAATGTTACCAGCTCCTCTTTGTACCTCTGGTAGAATTCAGCTGTGAATCCGTGTGGCCCTCGACTTGTTTTGGTTGGTAGGCTATTAATTATTGCCTTAATTTCAGAGCCTCTTATTGGTCTATTCAGTGATTCAACTTCTTCCTGGTTTAGTCTTGGGAGGGTGTATGTGTCCAGGAATTTATCCATTTCTTCTAGATTTTCTAGTTTATTGGCATAGAGGTGTTTACAGTATTCTCTGATGGTAGTTTCTATTTCTGTGGGATTGGTGGTGATATCCCCTTTATCATTTTTTATTGTGTCTATTTGATTCTTCTCTCTTTTCTTCTTTATTAGTCTTGCTAGTAGTCTATCAGTGTTGTTGATCTTTTCAAAAAACCAGCTACTGGATTCATTGATTTTTGGCAGGTTTTCTTGTATCTCTATCTCCTTCAGTTCTGCTCTGATCTTAATTTCTCGCCTTCTGTTAGCTTTTGAATTTGTTTGCTCTTTCTTCTCTAGTTCTTTTAATTGTGATTTTAGGGTGTCAATTTTAGATCTTTCCTGCTTTCTCTTGTGGGCATTTAGTGCTATAAATTTCCCTCTACATACTACTTTAAATGTATCCCAGAGATTCTGATATGTTATGTCATCGTTGTCATTGTTTTCAAAGAAAATCTTTATTTCTGCCTTCATTTTGTTATTTACTGAGTAGTCATTCAGTGGCAGGTCGTTCAGTTTCCATGTGGTTGTGTGGTTTAGAGTGGGTTTCTTAATCCTGAGTTCTAATTTGATTGCACTGTGGTCTGAGAGACAGTTGGTCGTGATTTCTGTTCTTTTACATTTGTTAAGGAGTGCTTTACTTCCAACTATGTGGTCAATTTTGGAATAAGGGCAATGTGGTTCTGAGAAGAATGTATATTCTGTTAAATTGGGATGGAGAGTTCTGTAGATGTCTATTAGGCCTGCTTGTTTCAGAGCTGAGTTCAAGTCCTGGATATCCTTGTTGTCCTTCTGTCTCGTTGATCTGTCTAATGTTGACAGTGGGGTGTTAAATTCTCCCATTATTATTGTGTGGGAGTCTAAGTCTCTTTGTAGGTCTCTAAGGACTTGTTTTATGAATCTGGGTGCTCCTGTATTTGGTGCATACATATTTAGGATAGTTAGCTCTTCTTGTTGAATTGTTCCCTTTACCTTTATGTAATGGTCTTCTTCGTCTCTTTTGATCTTTGTTGGTTTAAAGTCTGTTTTATCAGAGACTAGGATTGCAACCCCTGCTTTTTTTGCTTTCCATTTGCTTGGTAGATCTTCCTCCATCCTTTTATTTTGAGCCTATGTGTGTCTTTGCACGTGAGTTGGGTCTCCTGAATACAGCACACTGATGGGTCTTGACTCATCAGTTAATATTGTTATGTGTGAATTTGATCCTGTCATTATGATGTTAGCTGGTTATTTTGCCCGTTAGTTGATGCAGTTTCTTTCTAGCATTGATGGTCTTTACAAATTGGCATGTTTTTGCAGTGGCTTGTACCAGTTGTTTCTTTCCATGTTTAGTGCTTCCTTCAGGAGCTCTTATAAGGCAGGCCTGCTGGTGACAAAATCTCTCAGCTTAGTTTGAAGCTTAGTTTGGCTGGATATGAAATTCTGGGTTGAAAATTCTTTTCTTTAAGAATGTTTAATATTGGCCCCCACTCTCTTCTGGCTTATAGTGTTTCTGCCGATGGTTCTGCTGTTAGTCTGATGGGCTTTCCTTTGTCAGTAGCCCGACCTTTCTCTCTGGCTGCCCTTAACATTTTTTCCTTCATTTCAACCTTGGTGAATCTGGCCATTATGTGTCTTGAGGTTCCTCTTCTCCTGGCGTATCTTTGTGGTGTTCTCTGTATTTCCTGAATTTGAATGTTGGCTTGCCTTGCTAAGTTGAGGAAGTTCTCCTGGATAATATCCTGAAGAGTGTTTTCCAACTTCGTTCCATTCTCCCCATCACTTTCAGGTACACCAATCAAACGTAGATTTGGTCTTCATATAAAGACAATTCTTTATACAACAGTGTTAAAAATGGGACTTCTTTTCACATTGTTGTAAATACGAAGCTCACCTGTTGTTTACAATTTTTTAAATTTTGTGTTTTCCGAATGTGCATATTGTACACTTTTGGGGGATATGCTTAGTAATGCTATGTGTGATTTTTCTGGAGTTTGATAAGTTTGCTTGCAGTACATTTTCTTTAAAAGAATGGGCAGCTACATGCATACTTCAAAAATATTTTCCTATAAAAAGAAGTTATATAGGTTTTGTTTGCTATCTTAATTTTAGTTGTATTCTTTGATGTTAACATATTTTGTATAATTGTATTTTATAGCTGTATTGAATCGTGTAGTATCAAATATTAGATGTGATTTAATAGTGTTAAATTTAAACCCATTTTTAGTCATTTTTCCAAAACATACTGCCAGATGCAGATGTTCAGTGTAATTTCTTTGCTTGTTCAGTTACAGAAAAAGGTGCTCAGTTGTAGAAAGTATTGTACCTTTTAACACCTGATGCATACATCACATGTAACAGGAAAAGCAACAATAAAATAGCAATCATTAAGAAAAAATACGGCAGAACAAGCTCTATAAACACAGTCTTATTTTCTTTTGTTATCCAGAATTCTTATGATTCTTAAGCCTCCCAGAAATTGGAAGCTGAATGAAGCAACTCAAGTTTCCTTTATTTTGCACTCGATTACAGCAATTTATAATTTTTTTAAAAAGTTCCTCTGAAGGTATATCTGGATCATGACATTACTGAAGAAGCACCATATCCAGCCACTGCTTTTTTTCATGCAACCAGAGAGCAGAAATAAGGATCAGAAAATACTGAATAGAGTTCAAAGCTCAGAGGTACCAGGTTGCAGCAGAAAAATCCAGGTCTAGTTCTAAAAATGAAAGCTTGCCTTGTTTGAGAAGTTTACAGACTAGGCATATTAGAAGTGTAGTTTGTGATAAAAATAGTCTCATTAATTTCACATCCAGCTCTTTTACTAGTGTTAATCTGGGAGAAAAATGAGAAGCAACTGGTGACTACTTATATGCAGAATATTTTATTAATTCCAAGGTATTCTGTTAACTTGGTCTTTGCCTTATGATACAGAAGTAGCATTTACAAATTTTTTCAAAAAATACTGTTTGCATATGTTGTTTTGTGATTTAACCTAAATATACAATTTTGTATGAGGTATAATACATCATTACAAAAATGTGAACTTTGAAAATAGTTACAATTATATTGAATTAATTGCTTTTGTAGCTTACAGGCGTTTTTGTACCCCCATTATGAAGGTTTTGCAACTAAATTTATACCTAAAAATCTATTTTCTCCTGGATATATGTTAATATCATTGAAGCAAAAAGCTATGCTTAAATCTGATAAACAAAAGTTTATTTGCATAAAAAAGATGTTAAAGATAATTTTGAAATTAGAAAAACAAATGCTGTAGTGTTTGTTGTTGCTGCTGGCTTGTTTCTTTTTTTGTTTTTTAGCAAAACTCCACTGATGTCTCTTGGCTCCTAAAAACCCACAAGATGAAGTCCAAACACCTAATAGTTTTCTCTTAGTCACTCACGGTCCTCATGTAGTTAAGTCACACTGAACTTCATGCCATTCCCCCAAATACTCCATCCACTTTGTTCACATTGTTGTCTCTGTAATGCCTCTACTCCAGTTTGCCATTTATTCTTCAAAACTAGCTCAAAATGTATTTTTTCCAATGCCCTTTCATGTCTTTCCCAGGAAGAATGTCTCCCCATTTCCATGTCAATTTCTCACATCTGTTTCATCATATTTACATTATAAATATGTCTCCCACTAGTATCCCTCAGCTTTTTATCCTCAGCATCTAAGATGGACCTTGACACATTAGCATATCCTCAATAAAATCTTGAGAACTAAAAATAATAGAAAATAAAGCTTTATCATCAAAAGGCTTGGGGTTAATACAGGAATATTTCACAGGACATTAAACATACAAACTAAAAGTAGCTGTTTAGAATTATTTGTCAGTATTGGAATTGGATGACAAAGAAACAAGGCTTAGAAGTCCAGGGCCAGAAATAGAAAAGTGAGGTTCTGAAGGATAAAATGGGTTACTTAAAAAGGAGATGTAGCTGATGAATGGTAGAGGGGGAAACTTGATTCTTCATCACAAGTCAAATTCTCTTCACATGGCACTCGAGGTTCTCCATGGCTCGGCTCCATCCTACCTTTTATGCTTTATATTCCACTGTTCACTTTCATGTGTGAAAATACTCTCTATAAACAAAATTCCTTTCTTTCACAAAACACACCCTTCTTTCCTTAGTTTCTATGCCATTGTTTCTAGGATTTCTTTTCCTTTGCTCAAAATTTGGAACGACAGCCACTCTCCTCGTGCGACTTTCCATGACTCTCCACCTGCATTTAAGTTCTGTCTCCCCTGTACCCACCTCTAACTTTACTTAACACCATTATTGTAACAGTAGCTAAAGACAGACTTGGCACCAACCAGGCTGGGTAAGTTTAGAGATTAATGAATGTCAGGGGATAAGTAGGCACAGTAAGGGAGGCGGTGTTCCAAAAGGGAGCAATGGCATTTCAAAGATCAAAGAGAGAGGTCAACAAATCTGGCTGACTCATGCACTCTTGGATTCTCTCCCTTTGAGCAAAGGCTAAGGCACGAGTCTCCTCCCAAAAGCGGCGGTGCCCCTCCTTAGTGAGCTTCCAAAGGCAAGAGCGAGGTCTTGCATTATCTTCATCCTTAAGGCTGTCTGGCACCTTCTCAAAGCTGTCCAGGAAGCAGAGGTTGTAATGAATGGTGCTCTTCCAGCCATCCGGAGCTGTCCAGAAAAAGGGGAAATGCTGTCGGGTGAAATTGTAGATCTCCTGCACACTGAGGCCACAGTGGGGGTTGTTTCTTAAGGCTAGGGCAATAAGGTGGCTACAATTGAGAGGGGGCCTTTGCCAGGACTTCTGTTGGCTGTCGATTTGCCATAGTTTCTGGCTCTGGAAACATTTCATTTCAGGGGACTGGAGGGAGTTGTCGTCTTGTTCCTCAGCCTCCTCTTCTGTGAGCTCAAAGTCACTGGGGGAATGGAAACCCTGCTTCTGTAAAGGAAACTGCTCACTGGAGGAAGATGGCAGAGACTCTACCACTTTGTCCTCTGAGCAGTTAGACCCTTCGTCTTTTTGTGGGGGCTGAGGGAAAGGAGAAATGTTTGTCAGATCCTCTTTTCCACTGGGCTTTGGGGCCTCCTGGCTGCCAAGGGGGCACACGATATTGGGGTTCACCCACATCCACAGATTGGGTTCACAGGGAGGACCATCTCCATCAGGACTGGATGTCCTCTTCTGAGGCATTTCTGGGGGCTTCATTACTCCGACTCTGTATTTGGCAAGGATTTGCTCAGCTAAAGAGCACTGGTCTGTGGTACAAGGCAGAAATAACTCATTCCTCATGTCCCAGTCCAGCAGCCCTGGGACCTGGCCATGGAGACTGTACCAAAATTCACAGTCTTTTAGTTTTAAGTCCATCTTTACTGGAGAGATAGGTGGAGAGAGACTTCTGAAAGAACAGATATCTAGCAGGCACTTAAAGCTGTCGTTTGGGCATCAATTTTTTATGCAGTGTATCTCATCTAGGGAGCTTATCAGTAGGCCTGCTAGAAGCACTGAAGAAAGAGGCACCAATGTCTCACTGATTAGTGGTCAGACCTGGAGAAACCTCAGCTTTCTGGAACAAGGCTCAAAACATGGAAATAATAAAAAGGAGCTTTTGAGCAGAAAAACATTTTTAGGTGGAATTCTTGAGCTTTGATTGGAAGCAGAAAGTCACTTCAAGAGGAATCATAAACTGAATTATGTGCAAACTACGGTGACTTGCATAATAGGTGATCATCTGGCACATATTTAAACCCTTGATGAGTTCATTTAAGGAAGGGAAAAACATATGTATAGATCACATTATATTTCTGAGTCTTCCTTAATGGTTTTAAAAATCATTTCATTCATCGAGTGCCTTTGGATTTCGGTTAAGTGCTTTCACATAGATGATCTCAACTGATTTTCATCACAGCCCTGCAAGATAACATGGTATTATTAACCTCATGTCACAGACATGGCAACTGAGATATACAGACATGAGTAAGTAGGAGAGCTAGATCCACAGCCCAGATCTTTTATTTTCACTATACGCATTGCCTCTTGATCATACTCAACATACGATATACAACAGGCAGTAATATGTGCAACCTGAGTTTTATAGTAAGATGGTAACTATCAGAACATGTCCTCTATTATTCTCATACTGATACTAGAATCTAACCTTGCTGCCGTTTTCAATCCTTTTCTGGGAAACAGCTGGCTTTCCTCTCTCCAGGTCACCTTCTTAGGAAATGAGTTCTGAACTATACTCTGAACAGTAGGACCAAAATTTAGCCACAGTATGCAAGGTCCTGAAAGCCCCAGAGCTTCTATTTCCAGTAAGTTCACACCCAGGACATTTGTAAGAAAAATAAAATGGCAAGGTTTCCTTTAATTCAGTTTGCACAAAATCCATGTGTAAACTATGCGATATCATTAAAATCACTACATAGGACTATGTTGCAAACATATCCAGCAAATGTCAATGGGAGCTATTGGAGAGGCACTTTAATCTCCATATTGTTTCCATACTCTGGTTCTCTTCTACTCTAATCTTTCATACAAGTGGCCTGAGTTGTCTTTCTACAGCATAAATACAAAAAACAACACAACAGTTGTACCAACTGTTAATTATTACAGAATGCTGTAAGCACTCTAACTCAAATCTTCAAAATAATCCTATGAAGCAGGTACTCTTATTATTCTTCCTTTACAGAGTAAAAAACATAAGGCACAAAAAAGCCTAAGTCACAGAGCTAGTAAAGGCCAGAGCTGACTTTCAAACATAGGCAACCTGACTGCAGAACACATGCTTTTACTAACTATACCAATCTTCTCTATTTTGGTGTTATAACATAAAATCTTATAACTTAATGCAACATAAAAGGCCCTCCAAAATCTCACCCCTGCTTACCTTTCCAGGGTAACGTAACACCCTAGCTTTCTTGCTTCATACTTCACGTCCAAAAAGTACTGAAATGCTGGGATCTTCACCACACACCCGTTTTTTTCTCATGTCCCTTTGCTCAAAAACATTCGCTTAAAATGGCTTACTACCCATTGCCTTGACTTAACTAACCTCTACTCATCTTTTAAGACAACAGAAAGCCTTCTCTAATAAAAACGCTGCTTCCATCTCCCCATAGGGAATTAATGGATCTCCTTCCAGTGGGGCACTGATCTTGGAAAAGCAGGAGATTAACTTGAAATATTTAGCTTATTATGCCAACCACGGAGAGCCTGGAAGCATTTTAGTGCTCAGCAGTCTTTTATTCCTTAAATGGGGGCTCTAGTGTTACAGAATTTCTCCTCCATCTTCACCTGGGAGAGTGCTCCAATCCTTAGATATTGGCTAGTAAAACCAAGTTATCACTGTGTATTGTTTCTTTGGGCCTCATTTAGTAACATTCAATATTTACGTATTGAGCATCCACCATGTTCCAAGAAGTATGTAATAGGTCTGGCAGATGAGTAAGACACAACCCAAGAGGATATCACAGAGTAATGCGGAAAGACAGAGAAGTAAACAAAAGGTTAAAATACAGTGTGATGAGTATTAGATACTTCAATAGAAGAACATAGAGAGGAACAACTTAACCCAGATAATAGGAATCAAAAGGGATCCCATGGAAGATATTATTTAAGCTTAAAAGACATGTTACCCAGAAGCAGAGATATGGAGAACAGGCTAGCACATGCCAACCAGGTACACATTCAACACAGTATATGTACTATACAAAGCAAAACCCATAAAACTATATGAGTTTGAGAGTAAGATGTTAACCATCAAAAGATGGCCTCCGTTAATCTCAAACACATGTTAGAACCCAATCTTGCTTAAGTGTGCTCCAGGAAAGGAGACAGGGACATTTTGCACATGTTCTGGAAAAGTACTGAAACTCATATTTGTGGGTAGCCTGTTTCCCAGGTCCCAACCTATCCCGAGTGTTGATATAGGCAAAAATGTCAGCGGTTGATGAAACCATATGTTATAAGCAAAAAATGGCACAACAACATAATAAGTTGGAAAAAGTGGTGGGAACTCATAATGACCTTAGAAACACCTCTTCAGCATGGGCATGCTTATGCTTGCTCTCTTATACACATACACACACACACACACGCAGTCCCAATGGTATGATTTGGCTCTGTCCCCCACCTAAACCTCATGTTGAATTGTAATCCAATGTTGGAGGAAGGACAGGGTGGGAGGTGATTGTATAATGGGGATGAATTTCTCCCTTGCTGTTCTCATGATATTGAGTTCTCACAAGATCTGTTTTTTTGAAAGTGTGTAGCACTTCCCCCTTTGCTCTCTCTCTCTCCTGCTGTCATGTGAAGATATGCTGGCTTCCCCTTCACCTTCTGCCATAACTGTAAGTTTCCTGAGGCCTCCCCAGCCATGCCTCCTGTACAGTCTGTGGAACTGTGAATCAACTAAACCTCTTTTCTTTATAAGTTATCCAATCTCAGGTAGTTCTTTATAGCAGTGTGAGAACGGACTAATACACCCAACAACAGGAGCAGCAGTAGAAGCAGTGCTGTTACCTGCCTTCAATTTTCAAAAGCATTCCTGTGCCCAGATTTTGGTCCCCACTCAAAGGACTGATAAGGAGTGTAGCTGATACACATTTTTGGGCAGAAAAAAGTCAGCAATATTAATAAAGACTCTTGTTACAATAAAAATTCTTTCAAGAATGTCAGGAGCAGTGTTGAAGGGATGAAAAGTCACCTTAAAGGGGCTCTCACTACCAAATTGTAACTTTTTATTTTACCACATATGCTATGATTAATTGAAACTATTTTAGTCTGTTAAATGCTGTAAGTACATGATGATACTCCTAAAAATAAAAAAGGTAGGGTAGTTGTGGGCTGGGTGCAGTGGCTCATGCCTGTAATTCCAGTGCTTTGAGAGGCCAAGGCAGGAGGATTGCTTGGAGCCAAATGTCTGAGACCAGCCTGGGCAACAGAGTGAGACTCTGCCTCTATAATTTTTTAAAAAATCAGCTGTGCATGATGGCATGCGCCTGTAGTTCTAGCTACTCAGAATCCTGAGGTGCGAAGATTGCTTCAGCCCAAGAGTTCAATGCTGCAGTGAGCTGTGATGGCACCACTACACTCGAGCCTGGTCAGTGGAATAAGACCTTTTCTCTTATAAAAAAAAGAAAAAAAGGTACTTGTAATGAAAAAAAAATGCCATAGGATATTTAAGATTTGTTGCTTTTATATATGAAACTGCTAAATATTCATGGGTACTTTTTTCATTTTAAGTATATGTCTTTTGTAAAGCATAGATATGTACTTGTTTCCATCAATGGGCAATCAGGAAAGAATACAGGAAAAACGATGAGTAAGCTATATGTGGTTCCAGAAAAACAGGTACAATACCAATGGCTGCTGTGTATAGTTGTATAGGTTGCATGCAGCCCAAGGGTGCCTGTGATGGTTAATACTGAATGTCAACTTGATTGGATTGAAGGATGCAAATTATTGATCCTGGGTGTATCTGTGAGGGTGCTGACAAAGGAGATTAACATTTGAGTCAGTGGGCTGGGAAAGGCAGACCCACCCTTAATCTGGGAGGGCACCATCTAATCAGCTGCCAGTGTGGCTAGAATATAAAGCAGGCAGAAAAACATAAAAAGACTAGACTGACCCAATCTTCCAGCCTACATCTTTCTCCCATGCTGGATGCTTCCTGCCCTAGAACATCAGACTCCAAGTTCTTCAGTTTTGGGACTCGGTCTGGCTCTCCTTGCTCCTCAGCTTGCAGACGGCCTATTGTGGGGCTTGTGATAGTGTGAATTAATACTTAGTAAACTCCCCTTTGTGCGTGTGTGTGTGTGTGTGTGTGTGTGTATATATATATATATAGCGAGACAGAGAGGTGGGGAGACAGAGAGCGCTCTGGCATTGGCTAATTAATCATGGTGTTCTAGAAGTGAAATTGATGGGAAGCCTACTGCATTCCTACTTAATTTATATAAGCAGAAAACTTCTAGGTCGAATGGACAAAAGACTAATTTGAATTATGAAAACAGAAAATCACGGCCTCTCAATCAATTTCTAGACTTGAGCCAGTTTACAGACCCGAACCCCTTGAATGAAGAGGAGGCCGAGTCCCCTTGAGGAAGGACCCCATTACACTACTGACAATTTATGCTGTTAATCTTTCTCCCATCCTTCCGCAAGGAGACCTCCGGCCTTTTACCAGGGTAACTGTGCATTGAAGAAACGGAAATGATCAGACATTTTGGGGACTACTGGAAACTGGCTCTGAGCTGACATTGATTTTGTGGGACCGAAAACGTCATTGTGGTCTTCCAGTTAAAGTAGGGGCTTATGGATGTCAGGTAATTAATGGAGTTTTAGCTCAGGTCCGATTTACAGTGGGTCCAGTGGGTTCCCGGACTCATCCTGTGGTCATTTCCCCAGTGCCCGAGTGTATAATTGGTATACACATACTTAGCAGCTGGCAAAACCCCTACATTGGCTCCCTGACTGGTAGGGTGAGGGGTATTATGGTGGGAAAGGCCAAATGGAAGCCATTAGAGCTGCCTCTACCTAGAAAAATAGTAAACCAAAAAAAATATCGCATCCCTGGAGGGATTGTGGACATTAGTGCCACCATCAAGGACTTGAAAGACACAGGAGTGGTGATTCCCACCACATCCCCATTCAACTCTCCCATTTGTTTTGTGCAGAAGACAGATTGATCTTGGAGAGTGACAGTGGATAATAGTAGGCTTAACCAAGTGGTGACTCCAATTGAAGCTGCTGTACCAGATGTGGTTTCATTGGTTGAGCAAATTAACACATCTCCTGGTACCTGGTATGCGGCCACTGACTTGACAAATGCTTTTTTCTCCATTCCTGTCCATAAGGCCTACCAGAAGCAATATGCCTTCAGCTGGCAAGGCCAGAAATATACCTTTACTGTCGTACCTCAGGGGTATATTGACTTTCTGGCTTTGTGTCATAATCTTATTTGAAGAGACCTTGATCGCTTTTCACTTCCACAAGATATCACACTGGTCCATTATATTGATGACATTATGCTGATTAGATCCAGTGGGCAAGAAGTAGCAAACACAGTGGACTTATTGGTGAGACTTTGGAGTGCTAGAGTATGAGAAATAAATCTGACTAAAATTCAGGGACCTTCTGTCTCAGTAAAATTTCTAGGAGTCCAGTGGTATGGGACCTGTCGAGATATTCCTTCTAAGGTGAAGGATAAGTAGCTGCATTTGGCCCCTCCTACAACCAAGAAGAAGCGCAGCGCCTAGTGAGCCTCTTTGGATTTTGGAGGCAACACATTCCTCATTTGGGTGTGGTACTCCAGCTCATTTATCCAGTGACCCAAAAGGCTTCCAGTTTTGAGTGGGAGGCAGAATAGGAGAAGGCTCTGCAACAGGTCTAGGCTGCTGTGCAAGCTGCTCTGCCACTTGGGCCATAGGACCCAGCAGATCCAATGGTGCTTGAGGTGTCAGTGGCAGACAGGGATGCTGTTTGGAGCCATTGGCAGGCCCCCATAGATGAATCACAGTGGAAGCCACCAGGATTTTGGAGCAAGGCCCTGCCATCTTCTGTAGATAACTACTCTCCTTTTGACCTGTTACTGGGCTTTGGTGGAAAGTGCACATTTGACTCTGGGTCATCAAGTCACCATGTGACCTGAACTGCCTATCATTAACTGGGTGCTTTCTGACCCATCTAGCCATAAAGTGGGTTGTACACAGCAGCATTCCATCATCAAATGGAAGAAGTATATTCGTGATTGGGCTTGAGCAGATCCTGAAGGCACAAGTAAGTTACATGAGGAAGTGGTTCAAATGCCCATGGTCTCCACTCCTGCCACCCTGCCTTCTCTCCCCAAGCCTGCACCAATGGCCTCAAGGAGAGTTCCCTATGATCAGTTGACACAGGAAGAGAAGACTAGAACCTGGTTCATAGATGGTTCTGCATGATATGCAGGAACCACCTGAAAGTGGACAGCTGCAGCACTACAGCCACTTTCTAGGACATCCCTGAAGAACACTGGTGAAGGGAAATCTTCACAGTGGGCAGAACTTCGAGCAGTGTAACTGGTTGTGCACTTTGCATGGAAGGAGAAATGGCCAGATGTGGGATTATACACTGATTCATGGGGTGTACCAATCGTTTGGCTGGATGGTCAGGGAGTTGGAAGAAGCATGACTGGAAAATTGGTGACAAAAAATTTGGAGAAGAGGTATGTGGATGGACCTGAGTGGTCAAAAACTGTGAAGATATTTGTATCCCATGTGAGTGCTCAACAACAGGTGACCTCAGCAAAGGAGGATTTTAACAATCAAGTGACTAGGATGACCTGTTCTGTGGACACCACTCAGCCTCTTTCCCCAGCCACCCCTGTCATCGCCCAATGAGCCTATGAACAATGTGGCCGTGGTGGCAGGGATGGAGGTTATGCATGGGCTCAGCAATATGAATTTCCACTCACCATGGCTGACCTGTCTACTGCCACTGCTGAGTGCCCAATTTGCCAGCAGCAGAAACCAACACTGAACCCTCAATATGGCATCATTCTTTGGGGTGATCAGCCAGTTATCTGGTGGCAGGTTGATTATATTGGACTTCTTCCATCATGGAAACGGCAGAGATTTGTCCTCACTGAAATAAACACTTACTCCAGATATGGGTTTTCCTATCCTGCACCCAATGCTTCTGCCAGGACTACCATCCGTGGGCTCACAGAATGCCTTATTCACCATCATGGTATTCCACACAGCACTGCCTCTGACCGAGGCACTCACTTTACAGCTAAAGAAGTGCAGCAGTGGGCTCATGCTCATGGAATTCACTGGCCTTACCATGTTCCTCATCATCCTGAAGCAGCTGGATTGATGGAATGGTGGAATGGCCTTTTGAAGTCACAATTACAATGCCAACTAGGTGACAATACTTTGCAAGCCTGCAGCAAAGTTCTCCAGAAGGCCATGTATACTCTGAATCAGCGTCCAATATATGATAGTTTCTCCCACAGCCAGGATTCATGGGTCCAGGAATCAAGTGGTGGAAGCAGAAGTGGCACCACTTACCATGACACCTAATAATCCACTAGCAAAATTTTTTCTTCCTGTTCCCACGACATTACATTCTGCTGGTCTAGAGGTCTTAGCTCCAGAGGGAGGAACAATGCCACCAGGAGACACAACATTAAATCCATTCAACTGGAAGTTAAGATTGCCACCTGGACACTTTGGGCTCCTCCTATCTTTAAGTCAACAGGATAAGAAGGGAGTTACAGTGTTGGTTGGGGTGACAGACCCGGACTATCAAGATGAAATCAGTCTTTTACTCCACAACGGAGGTAAGGAAGTGTATGTATGGAATACAAGAGATCCATTAGGGCATCTCTTAGTATTACTATGCCCCATGATTAAGGTCAATGGGAAACAACAACAGCCAAATCCAGGCAGGACTATAAATGGCCCAGACCTTCGGGAATGAAGGTTTGGGTCACTCCACCAGGAAAAAAACCCATGACCTGCTGAGGTGCTTGCTAAAGGTAAAGGGAATAAAGAATGGGTAGTAGAAGGAGGTAGTCATCAGTACCAGCTATGACCACATGACCAGCTGCAGAAATGAGGACTGTAATTGTCATGGGTATTTCCTCCTTCTTTTGTTAAAAACATGTTTGTGCATGTATACACTTGTACTAAGAAAATATCTTAATTTTATTTCCTTTTTCCTTTCTCATGTGACATAAGATTTATTGACTTCATATCAGTGTTTAAGTACTGTTAACTTTATGTAATAGTGTTTGGGTTGGGGATTGGTGCCTTTTCAGGTGTACAAAGGATAGTGGTATTATGTTAGTCATAATTATGACCTTATTTTTGTTTTAATTTGAAGATTATGTATGATCTCAGGAGATGTGTATGGGCTCAAGTTGACAAAGGGTGGACTTGTGATGGTTAACACTGAGTATCAACGTGATTGGACTGAAGGATGCAAAGTACTGATCCTGGGTGTGCCTGTGAGGGTGTTGACAAAGGAGGTTAACATTTGAGTCAGTGGGCTAGGAAAGACAGACCTACCCTTAATCTGGGTGGGCACCATCTAATCAGCTGCCAGCTCAGCTAGAATATAAAGCAGGCAGAAAAACATAAAAAGAATAGACTGGCTTAGCCTCCCAGCCTACATCTTTCTCCCATGCTGGATGCTTCCTGCCCTTGAACATCAGACTCCAAGTTCTTCAATTGTTGGACTCCGTCTGGCTCTCCTTACCCCTCAGCTTGCAGATGGCCTATTGTGGGACCTTGTGATCGTCTGAGTAAATAATAAATTTCCATATATATAATTATATATATATAAAGGATATATATTATATATATAAAGGATATATATTATATATAAAGGATATATATAAAGGATATATATTATATATAAAGGATATATATATAAAGGATATATATATAAAGGATATATATTATATATAAAGGATATATATATATAAAGGATATATATATAAAGGATATACATACATATAAAGGATATATATATAAAGGATATATATATATATAAAGGATATATATATATAAAAGGATACATATATATAGGATAGTCCAGCTCTGTCACCCCAGCCAACACTGTAACTCCCTTCTTAGCCTGTTGACTTAAAGATAGGAGGAGCCCAAAGTGTCCAGGTGGCAATCTTAACTTCCAGTTGAATGGATTCGTTGTTGTTTCCTGCTGGCATCGTTCCTCCCTCTGGAGCTCTATATATGTATATAAAGGACATATATGTACATATATAAAGGATATATATATACATATATAAAGGATATATATATAAAGGATATATATATATAAAGGATATATATACACATATATAAAGGATATATATATAAAGGATATATATAAAGAATATATACATAAAGGATATATATATAAAAAGGATATATAAAGGATATATATTTATATATATAAAGGATATAAAGGATATGTATATGTCCTTTATATATATATATATCCTTTATATATCTATCCATATATATATCCTTTATATATCTATCGATATATATATATCCTTTATATACATATCCATATATATCCTTTATATATATCCATAAACATATATATCCTTTATATATATATCCATATACATATATATCTTTATATATATCCATATACATATATATCTTTTATATATGTATATATATTATATATATATCCTTTATATATATCCATATATATCCTTTATATGTATGTATCCATATATATATCCTTTACATATATATCCATATATATATGCTTTATATATATATCCTTTATATATAATACCCATATCCATATATATGCTTTATATATATATATCCATATACATATATATCCTTTACATATATACATATATATCCTTTATATATATATCTTTTATATATATCCATATATATATTTATCCTTTATATATATCCATATTTATATTTATCCTTTATATATATAATCCATATTTATATTTATCCTTTATATATATATCCACATTTATATTTATCCTTTATATAGATATATCCACATTTATAAATCCTTTATGTAGATATATCCACATTTATATATACTTTATATAGATATATCCACATATATATCCTTTATTTATATATATCCACATATATATCCTTTATATATATCCATCCACATATATATATCCCTTATATATATATCCCTTATATATATATCCACATATATACATCCCTGATATATATATATCCACATAATAGATGCAATAAAAAATGATAAAGGGGATATCACCACCAATCCCACAGAAATACGAACTACCATCAGAGAATACTACAAACACCTCTATGCAAATAAACTAGAAAATCTAGAAGAAATGGATAAATTCCTCGACACATGCACTTTCCCAAGACTAAACCAGGAAGAAGTTGAATATCTGAAAAGACCAATAACAGGATCTGAAATTGTGGCAATAATCAATAGCTTACCAACCAAAAAAAGTCCAGAACCAGATGGATTCACAGCCGAATTCTACCAGAGGTACAAGGAGGAACTGGTACCATTCTTTCTGAAACTATTCCAATCAATAGAAAAAGAGGGAATCCTCCCTAATTCATTTTATGAGGCCAGCATCATCCTGATACCAAAGCCGGGCAGAGACACAACCAAAAAAGAGAATTTTAGACCAATATCCTTGATGAACATTGATGCAAAAATCCTCAACAAAATACTGGCAAACCGAATCCAGCAGCACATCAAAAAGCTTATCCACCATGATCAAGTGGGCTTCATCCCTGGGATGCAAGGCTGGTTCAATATACGCAAATCAACAAATGTAATCCAGCATATAAACAGAACCAAAGAAAAAAAACACATGATTATCTCAATAGATGCAGAAAAAGCCTTTGACAAAATTCAACAACCCTTCATGCTAAAAACTCTCAATAAATTAGGTATTGATGGGACATATTTCAAAATAATAAGAGCTATCTATGACAAACCCACAGCCAATATCATACTGAATGGGCAAAAACTGGAAGCATTCCCTTTGAAAACTGGCACAAGACAGGGATGCCCTCTCTCACCTCTCCTATTCAACGTAGTGTTGGAAGTTCTGGCCAGGGCAATTAGGCAGGAGAAGGAAATAAAGGGTATTCAATTAGGAAAAGAGGAAGTCAAATTGTCTCTGTTTGCAGATGACATGATTGTATATCTAGAAAACCCCATTGTCTCAGCCCAAAATCTCCTTAAGCTGATAAGCAACTTCAGCAAAGTCTCAGGATACAAAATCAATGTGCAAAAATCACAAGCATTCTTATACACCAACAACAGACAAACAGAGAGCCAAACCATGAGTGAACTCCCATTCACAATTGCTTCAAAGAGAATAAAATACCTAGGAATCCAACTTACAAGGGATGTGAAGCACCTCTTCAAGGAGAACTACAAACCACTGCTCAAGGAAATAAAAGAGGATACAAACAAATGTAAGAACATTCCATGCTCATGGGTAGGAAGAATCAATATGGTGAAAATGGCCATACTGCCCAAGGTAATTTACAGATTCAATGCCATCCCCATCAAGCTACCAACGACTTTCTTCACAGAATTGGAAAAAACTACTTTAAAGTTCATATATCCCATATATATATATCCACATATATATATCCTTTATATATATATCCACATATGTATATCCTTTATGTACATATCCACATATGTATATCCTTTATATATATATATCCACATATGTATATCCTTTATATATATATCCACATATGTATATCCTTTATATATATATATCCACATATGTATATCCTTTATATATATATATCCACATATGTATATCCTTTATATATATATCCACATATGTATATCCTTTATATATATATATCCACATATGTATATCCTTTATATATATCCACATATGTATATCCTTTATATATATATCTCCACATATGTATATCCTTCATATATATATCTCCACATATGTATATCCTTTATATATATATATCCACATATGTATATCCTTTATATATATATATCCACATATATATATCCTTTATATATATAAATCCACATATATATATCCTTTATATATAAATCCACATATGTATATCCTTTATATATAAATCCACATGTATATCCTTTATATATATAAATCCACATATATATATCCTTTATATATATAAATCCACATATATATATCCTTTATATATATAAATCCACATTTATATATCCTTTATATATATATATCTCCACATATATATATCCTTTATATCTATATCTCCACATATATATATCCTTTATATCTATATCTCCACATATATATATCCTTTATATCTATATCTCCACTTATATATATCCTTTATATATATATCTCCACATATATATATCCTTTATATATATATCTCCACATATATATATCCTTTATATATATCTCCACATATATATATCCTTTATATAAATATCTCCACATATATATATCCTTTATATATATATCCACATATATATATCCTTTATATATATATCCACATATATATATCCTTTATATATATATCCACATATATATATCCTTTATATATATATCCACATATATATATCCTTTATATATATATCCACATATATATATCCTTTATATATATATCCACATATATATATCCTTTATATATATATATCCACATATATATATCCTTTATATATATATCTCCACATATATATCCTTTATATATATATCTCCACATATATATATCCTTTATATCTATATCTCCACATATATATCCTTTATATCTATATCTCCACATATATATATCCTTTATATCTATATCTCCACATATATATATCCTTTATATCTATATCTCCACTTATATATATCCTTTATATATATATCTCCACATATATATATCCTTTATATATATATCTCCACATATATATATCCTTTATATATATCTCCACATATATATATCCTTTATATAAATATCTCCACATATATATATCCTTTATATATATCCACATATATATATCCTTTATATATATATCTCCACATATATATATCCTTTACATATATATATCCACATATATATATCCTTTATATATATATCTCCACATATATATCCTTTATATATATATCTCCACATATATATATCCTTTACATATATATCTCCACATATATATATCCTTTATATATATATCTCCACATATATATCCTTTATATATATATCTCCACATATATATATCCTTTATATATGTATCTTCATAATATATATCTCCATATATATATCCATAATATATATCTCCATATATATATCTCCATAATATATATCTCCATATATTTATCTCCATATATATCTCCATATATATATCTCCTTATATATATCTCCATATATATATCTCCGTATCTATATCTCCGTATATATCTCCATGTATATATCTCCATATATATATCTCCATGTATATATCTCCACATATATATCTCCACGTATATATCTCCGTATATATCTCCACATATATATCGCCATATATATATCCATATATATCCATATATTATCCATATATATATCCATATATATATCCATATATTCTTTTATATATATCCATATATATATCCTTTATATATATCCATACATATATCCTTTATATATATCCATATATATGTCCTTTATATATATATCCATATATATGTCCTTTATATATATCCATATATATCCATATATATCTCCTTTATATATATATATATATATATATATATCTCCTATTAGTTCTGTCCCTCTAGTGAACCCTGACTAATACAGTGCCCAACCAGATAGCATGAAATTCAGCCTGAGCTCTGTTTTCCAAACCATGTACTCTGGTTCTGGGGCTGTGTCAATCCCAAAGTGGTATCTCTTTTTAATTCACTCAGAGGAGCCATTCGGTCACCATGTGGCTAAACTGTATCCTCCTAGACAGGACATCTTTATTCTAATTCACACAAAGACCAGCCACCATGTATACCAAGAACTAGTAAGACAGATTAATACTGATGGTCACAAGTAATAATCACGTAGAAATAGGTCCAATAGGGTGTTGCAAGATTATTAACAACATGACTTAAAGAAAGGAACTACCAGCTGGGCACAGTGCCTCACACCTATAACTCCAGCACTTTGGAAGGCCAATGCAGGTTGATCACGAGGTCAAGAGATCGAGACCATCCCAACCAACACAGTGAAACCCCGTCTCTACTAAAAATACAAAATTAGCTGGGCGTGGTGGCACACACCTGCAGTCCCAGCTACTCGAGAGGCTGAGGCAGGAGAATCACTTGAACCTGAGAGGCGGAGGTTGCAGTGAGCGGAGATTGCACCACTGCACTCGAGCCTGGTGGCAGAGCAAGACTTTGTCTCAAAAAAAATAAAAAAGAAAAAAAAGAAAAGAACTACCTAAGAAAACTCAATCCCTTACCTTCTAAAAAATGAATCCTTTCAAAAGTCCTAATAATTATAACAAAATATTAATAAGGAATACATAAACCTTAGATTAGGTAAATATGGCAAGAAGACAGGACAGGATAATGGATACTACCAAACATGTATAAATTAAAGAATGCTTCATTTTTGTTAAAGACAAGTTGCAAAAACAAACAAAAAAACAAAAAACAAACAAACAAAACCAAACCTCTGTGTGACAGACAGGGAATTAGTACCATGAGATAATAAATTAAAAATTGTTATCAAAAGGACTTCAGCCAATACCTTATGGTTAAATCATTTTGAACTACCCAATCATGTCTTATGATCCCCTTGCCCCAAGAATCAATTTACTCGGTAACCTGTATTCTGTTACCTTGGCATGTCTGAAATGGTATTTCTCTTTTCCTCTCAGTTGGCTAAGATTATTGAAACCCTAGGAAAATATAAAAAGGAACAAAATTACTAAAATCCTGGGAAGATAAAATAAGTTAGTCCAAGGAAGAAAAATATGCAAGGCTGGAAATAAAGAGGAAATAAATTAAACCTGTGGTGTTCATATTTTAGAGTAACTTTAAATGTAAGTGCATGGATATATTTTTAATCATTGTATTTGTGTAGATTTCATATACCAGTCAAGCTGTTTGAAGTGTTTCAGAAAAGGCCACATCAAATTTGTAATTGCAGTTTAAAACTTTTAGGAAATTTAATTCATCAAATTGGTAACCAATGTTTAGATGGTCAATAAAAATTAGTTTTAAAATCTTTGTTTATAAGTTATTCGAATTTCATAAAATTGAGCAGTAGGCAAAGAACAAGTAGTAGTAAGTATTTATATCCATGTACAAAAGCCACTGGACACCCAAGAATCTATGAAAGGATTTATTATGTTAACACTATTTTCTTTAGCTTTTCTCTTTAGCAATCAGATTAACTTTTCGAGTTTCTGGAGAACTCTTCAGCATTCTCACACGCACCAAAAATGAAATAGTTCAATTCTGGAAATGTTATGTTTGAAGTAGCTGTGCATGTAGCAAACTAAAGTAGGCTATTGGAATAAGTGATTGCTAATAGACTCACCAACTTGTTTCTGCCACACCTTACTAAGCTTCTTCATCTGTAAAATGAAGATAATAAAAAGTCCTACCTCAATGAGTTATTGAGAATATCAAAAGAAATACTTTAATGTGTATCATTAATTTATGTATCGTGTATATCAAGGTCTAAGTTTAGTGTTTGACAATTATAGTGTTCCATAAATGTAAACTTTTATTATGTTATGTTATTCTAAGGGCAACACTGGTTCTTAAACTTGAATATATCACACAGAAATGATAGTGACAAACAAAGAGGATTGATTTTAATAACTATGCATGGAAAGCTTACTTGGGAGTCTTCAGATTGAATTTTAATCCTTTAGGAGCTGCGATTTGAACTAAAATCCTCAATCCAACAAAATTTGGAGTCTTACTTTATTCCAAGGCTTCGAGAGTTTTGAATTTGCGGGAGAAAATTACCTTTTTATTTGGAATACTTTTTATCAAGTGTTCTGAGATGCTTTAAAAGGCAATAACCCCTTGTTAATTGTCACTTACTGCTTGTTTTTCTTTCCAAGGGTTCAGCCTCAAGTGCCTGGAAAGGGGAAGGAGACTGTCTGCAAAAAAAAAGAAAACATAAAATCAGATAAAAACCTTGCGGAGATGGCTATATCCTGGGTCAAGTTTTGCACAGCTTAATGTAATGAATCTATTCTGCAATATGAATTAAATGGCATGTCAGGAACATACAGAATACAGAGAGTAGAGTCAGGATTTTAGGTCCAGTACACGTTTCACATAATCTCAGCTGCTTTTTGTTATTCTCAGGACAAGTCACACCAACATACATATATTAAACACATATTATGGCCAGGTCAATTTGGTACGCTGATTTAATACACTTTAGGAACCCTCTTCTTTTTGCTCCAAATATATAAGGAATAAAATTACACAGATAGATAGACCATAAAAAAATCAAGCTCAAAATATAAGGAAAAAAAGCATCTTACTAGACAAGAAAAAAGCAAAATAATGAGTGAAACTAAGCCATTGGATTGCTGGACTCTGGATTTTCAAGCAGGAATTGAAAGTTCAGAGTTTTATTTTTTAGTTTTTATTTTTTTTTATTGGTGGGGGAAGAAAGGAGACCAAAATTCAGTGGCATTCTAGCCCCATCCTAGGGACTACCTCTGCTTGTGAAAAGAAGCTAAAAAAGTATTGCTGCCAAACCCTGGCAAACTGTAGGTCTAGGAAAGAAGATCATCACTGATGAAACCTTGCAACCAGAATTTGGGCCAAGCCCACTAGCTATTGTAACTGATTCTACTGGATCTGTAGTATTCTCTGTAACATCATGAGACAGTAACTCAGAACTTTCATTCTGAAATGTGGTAGTGGATTGAAGCCTGGAGTGCTGAGAGAAAGCAACCAAAAAGCCTCTAGAAAGGGTTGAGGGAACACAGGCTAATGAATAAAGGTAGGCAAGAGGTGGAGAACCAAAACTATCCATTCAAATCAGGCAGAAAACCAAAATCCCAAAAATACATGAAGAAATTTAATGACAAGAAAAATTAGGTAATGAATTCACTCGAGAAAACAATAATGTTATACAGCCACCTGGATAATAAAATAAGTATGGTCAGTATAGTCAAAGCAACAAAGAGTGAATATAATAAAATATATGCAAGGAAAGCAATACAGATAGAAATAAAAAAGCAATTAAAAATGTTGAATACAAAATGTCACTGAAATTTAAAGAATGCAATAGATGAGACAAACTCAGTTGGACATGGTCAAAGAGTAAATTGGTTAATTGGAAGATAGAGTACTAAAGAACATCCAACATGCAGTAGTCATAAAAATATAAAAATAAGGGCCTTTGAGAAGATGGCCAAGTAGGAACAGCTCTGGTCCGCAGCTCCCAGAGAGACCAACAAGGAAGGCAGGTGATTTCTGCATTTCCAACTGAAGTACCATGTTCATCACATTGGGACTGGTTAGGAAGTGGGTGCAGCCCAAAGAGGGAGAGTGGAAGCAGGGTGGGGCATCGTCTCACCCAAGAAATGCAACGATCTGGGGACCTCCCTCCCCCAGCCAAGGGAAGCCGCAAGGGAATGTGCTATCCGACCCGGATACTACACTTTTCTCACAGTTTTTGCAATCTGCATATCAGGAGATTCCCTCATATGCCTACACCATCAGGGACCTAGGTTTCAAGCACAAAACTGAGCGGCTGTTTGGGCAGACACCAAACTAGAAGAAGGAGGATTTTTTTTGTTGTACCCCAGTGGCACCTGGAACCCCAGCAAGACAGAACCATTCACTCCCCTGGAAAGGGGTTTGAAGCCAGGGAGCCAACTGGTCTCACTCAGGGGGGTCCCACTTTTACAGAGCCAGCAAGCTAAGAACCACTGGCTTGAAATTCTCACTGCCATCACAGCAGTCTGAAGTCTACCTGGGATGATCCAGCTTAGTGAAAGGAGGAGCATCCGCCATTACTGAGGCTTGAGTAGGTGGTTTTCCCCTGACAGTGCTAAGGAAGCCAGGATGTTTGGACTGGGCAGAATTCACCACAGCCTGGCAAGGGGCTGTGGCCAGACTGCCTCTCTAGATTCCTCCTCACTAGGCAGGACATCTCTGAAAGAAAGGCAGTAGCCCAAGTCAGGGGCTTATAGAAAAAACTCCCATCTCCCTGGGATAGAGCACGTGAAGAAGGGACAGCTGTGGGCATAGCTTCAGCAGACTTAAGCTCCTGCCTGCCAGCTCTGATGAGAGCAGCTGATACTGACAAGGAGGATTCTCCCAGTGCAGTGCTCAAGCTCTGCTAAGGGACAGACTGCCTCCTCAAGTGGATCCCTGACCCCCCTGCCTCCTGATGGGGAGAGACCTCCCAAAACGGGTTGACAGACACCTCATACAGGAGAGCTCCGGCTGGCATCAGGGCAGTACCCTGCAGGGATGGAGCTTCCAGAGGAAGGAGCAGGCAGCAATCTTTGCTGCTTTGCAGCCACCACTGGTGATACCCAGGCAAAAAGGGTCTGGAGTGGACCTCCAACAAATTTCTTCTGTTAGAAGAAAAAGATACAGAAAACAACATCAACATAAAGAACCCCGAAACAAAAACCACATCCAAAGGTCATCAGCCTCAAAGATCAAAGGTAGATAAATCCATGAAGATGAGGAAAAACCAGCACAAAACGCTGAAAATTCCAAAAACCAGAATGCCTTTTCTCCTCCGAATGATTGCAACTCCTCTCCAGCAAGAGACCAAAACTGGATGGAGAATCAGTTTGATGAACTGACAGAGGTAGGCTTTGGAAGGTGGGTAATAACAAACTCTTCTGAGCTAAAAGAGCATGTTCTAATTCAATGCAAGGAAGCTAAGAACCTTCATAAAAGGTTACAGGAACTGCTAACTAGAATAACCAGTTTAGAGAGAAACATAAATGACCTGATGGAGCTGAAAAACACAGTACGAGAACTTCGTGAAGCATACACAAGTATCAATAGCCAAATCAATTGAGTGGAAGAAAGAATATCAAAGATTGAAGATTAACTTACTGAAATAAGGCATGAAGACAAGATTAGAAAAAAAAGAATGAAAAGGAATGAACAAAGCCTCCAGGAAATACGGGAATATGTGAAAAGACCAAACCTACAATAGATTGGTGTACCTGAAGTGACAGGGAGAATGGAACAAAGTTGGAAAACACACTTCAGGATATTATCCAAGAGAACTTCCCCTAACTGGCAAGACAGGCCAACATTCAAATTCAGGAAATACAGAGAACACCACTAACATACTTCTCAAGAAGATCAATTCCAAGACACATAGTCATCAGATTCACCAAGGTTGAAACAAAGGAAAAACTGTTCATGGCAGCCAGAGAGAAAGGTCAGGTTACCTACAAAGGCAAGCCAATCAGACTAACAGCAGATCTCTCTGCAGAAACTCTACAAGCTGGAACAGAGTGGGGGACGAATATTCAACATTCTTAAAGAAAAGAATTTTCAACCCAGAATTTCATATCCAGCTAAACTAAGCTTTATATGCAAAGGAGAAAAAATAATCCTTTCCAGACAAGCAAATACTGAGCGATTTTGTCACCACCAAGCCTGCCTTACAAGAGCTCCTGAAGGAAGCACTAAATATGGAAAGGAAAAACCAGTACCACCCACTGGATAAACACACCAAAATATAAAGACCAATGACATTATGAAGAACCTACATCAAATAATGTGTAAAATAACCAGTTAGTATCATAATGACAGGATCAAATTCACACATTACAATATTAATCTGAAATGTAAATGGGCTAAAGGTCCCAATTAAAAGATACAGACTGGCAAATAGGATACAGAGTCAACACCCATCGGTGTGCTGTATTCAGGAGACCAATCTCACGTGCAAAGACACAAGTAGGCTCGAAATAAAGGGATGGAGGAAGATTTACCAAGCAAATGTAAAGCAAAAGAAAGCAGGGGTTGCAATTGTAGTCTCTGATAAAACAGACTTTAAACCAACGAACATCAAAAAAGACAAAGAAGGGCATTATATAATGGTAAAAGGATCAATACAACAAGAGGAGCTAACTAACCTAAATGTATATGCACCCAATACAGGAGCACCCAGATTCATAAAGAAAGTTCTTTGAGTCCTACAAAGAAACTCCCACACAATAATAGTCGGAGACTTTAACACCCCACTGTCAGTATTAGACAGATCAATGAGAGAAAATTTACAAGGATATACAGGACTTGAACTCGGCTCTGAAACAAGCAACACTAACAGACATCTACTGAACTCTCCACCTCAAATCGACAGAATATACATTCTTCTCAGCACCACATAGCACTTATTCTAAAATTGATCACATAATTTGAAGTAAAACACTCCTCACCAAATGCAAAAGAATGGAAATCATATCGATCAGTCTCTCAGACTGCAGTGGAATCAATTTAGAACTCAGGATTAAGAAACTCCCTCAAAACTGCACAACTACATGGAAAACGAACAACTTGCTCCTGAATGACTACTGGGTAAATAATGAAACTGAGGCAGAAATAAAGAAGTTCTTTAAACCAATGAGAACAAAGAGAAAAAGTACCAGAATCTCTGGGGCACAGCTAAAGCAGTGTTAAGTGGGAAATTTATAGCACCAAATGCCTACATCAGAAAGCTGGAAATATATGAAATAGACATCTGAACATCAAAATTAAAAGAAATAGGAAAGCAAGAGCAAACAAATTCAAAAGCTAGCAGAAGACAAGAAATAACTAAGATCACAGCAGAACTGAAGGAGATAGAGACACGAAAAACCCTTCAAAAAAAAAAAATGAATCCAGAAGCTGGTTTTTTGAAAAGGTTAACAAAACAGACTGCTAGCTAGACCAATAAAGAAGAAAAGAGAGAAGAATCAAATAGACACAATAAAAAATGATAAAGGAGATATCACCACCAATCCCACAGAAATACGAACTACCATCAGAGAATGCTATAAACACATCTATGCAAATAAACTAGAAAATCTAGAAGAAATGGATAAATTCCTGGACACATACATCCTTCCAAAACTAAACCAGGAAGAAGTTGAATCCTTGAATAGATCAATAACAAGTTCTGAAATTGATGCAGTAATTAATAGCCTACCAATAAAAAAAAGCCCAGGACAAGACCAATTCACAGCCGAATTCTACCAGAGGTATAAAGAGGGGCTTGTACCATTCCTTCTAAAACTATTCCAAACAATGGAAAAAAAGGGACTCCTCCCTAACTCATTTTATGAGGCCAGTATCATCTTGATATGAAAACCTGGCAGAGACACAACAAAACAAGAAAATTTCAGGCCAATATCCCTGATGAACACCGATGTGAAAATCCTCAGTAAAATACTGGCAAAATGAATCCACCAGCACATCAAAAAGCTTATCCACCACAGTCAATCGGCTTCATTCCTGTGATGCAAGGCTGGTTCAACATATGCAAATCAATAAATGTAATCCATCACATAGACAGAAACAATGACAAAAACCACATGATTATCTCAATAGATGCAGAAAAGGCCTTCAATAAAATTCAAAACCCCTTCATGCTAAAAACTCTCAATAAACTAGAGATTAATGGAAAATATCTCAAAATAATAAAAGCTGTTTGTTGGAAACCCACAGCCCATATCATACTGAATGGGCAAAAACTGGAAGCATTCCCTTTGAAAACCGGCACAAGACAAGGACGCCCTTTCTCACCACTCCTATTCAACATAGTATTGAAAGTTCTGGCCAGGGAAATCAGGTAAGAGAAAGAAATAAATGGTATTCAAATAGGAAGAGAGGAAGTCAAATTGTCTTTGTTTGCAGATGACATGATTTTATATTTAGAATGCCCCATAATCTCAGCCCAAAAACTGCTTAAGCTGATAAGCAACTTCAGCAAAGTCTCAGGATACAAAATCAGTGTGCAAAAATCACAAGGATTCCTATACACCAACATTAGATAAACAGAGAGACAAATCATGAGTGAACGCCCATTCACAATTGCTACAAAGAGAATGAAATACCTAGGAATACAACTTACAAGGTACGTGAAAGACCTCTTCAAGGAGAACTACAAACCACTGCTCAAGAAAATAAGAGAGAAGCAAATGAAAAAGACTTCCATGCTCATGGATAGGAAGAATCAATATCATGAAAATGGCCATACTGCCCAAAGTAATTTATAGATTCAATGCTATTCCCATTCCCATAAAGCTACCAATGACTTTCTTCACAGAACTAGAAAAACCTACTTTAAATTTAATATGGAACCAAAAAAGAGCCCGTATAGCCAAGATAATCCTAAGCAAAAAGAAAAGCTGGAGGCATCACGCCACCTGTCTTCAAACTATACCATGAGGCTACAGAACCAAAACAGCATGGTACTGGTACCAAAACAGATATGTAGACCAATGGAACAGAATAGAGGCCTCAGAAATAACACCACACATTTACAACCATCTGGTCTTCGACAAACCTGATGAAAACAAGCAATGGGGAAAGATTTCCTATTTAATAAACGGTGCTGGGAAAACGGGCTAGCCATATGCAGAAAACAGAAACTGGACCCCTTCCTTACACCTTATACAGAAATTAACTCAAGATGGATTAAAGGCTTAAAGGTAAAACCTAAAACCATAAAAACCCTAGAAGAAAACCTAGACAATACCATTCAGGACATAGGCATGGGCAAGGACTTCATGACTAAAACACCAAAAGCAATTGCAAAAAAGCCAAAATTGACAAATGGGATTTAAACTAAACTAAAGAGCTTCTGCAAAGCAAACTAAACTATCATCAGAGTGAATAGGCAACGTACAGAATGGGAGAAAATTTTTGCAATCTACTCATCTGACAAAGGTCTAGTATCCAGACTCTAGAGGCATCTTAAACAAATTTACAACAGAAAAACAACCCCATCAAAAAGTGGGTGAAGGATATGAACAGACACTTCTCAAAAGAAGACATTTATGTGGCCAACAAACTTATGAAAAAATGCTCATGATCACTGGTCATTAAAGAAATGCAAATCAAAATCAGAATGAGATACCATCTCACGCCAGTTAGAATGGTGATCGTTAAAAAGTCAGGAAACAACAGATGTTGGCAAGGCTGTGGAGAAATAGGAACGCTTTTACACTGTTGGTCGGAATGTAAATTAGTTCAACTACTGTGGAAGACAGTGTGGCAATTCCTCGAGGATCTAGAACCACAGATACCATTTGACCCAAGAATGCCACTACTGGGTATATACCCAAAGGATTACAAATCATTCTACTATAAAGACACAGGCACACATATGTTTATTGCACCACTATTTACAATAGCAAAGACTTGGATCCAACCCGAATGCCCATCAATGATAGACTGGATAAAGAAAATGTGAAATATATACACCATGGAATCCTATACAGCCATAAAAAAAGAATGAGTTCATGTCCTTTGCATGGACATGGTTCAAGCTGGAAACCATCATTCTCAGCAAACTAACACAGGAACAGAAAACCACACCACAAGTTCTCACTGATAAGTGGAAGTTGAACAATGAGAACAAATGGACACAGGAAGGGGAACATCACACACTGGGGCCTGTTGTGGGGTGGGGGTCAAGGAGAGGGACAGCATTAAAGCAAATATTTAATGCATGCGGGGCTTAAAACCTATATGACGCGTTGACAGGTGCAGCAAACCACTATGGCACATGTATACCTGTGTAACAAACCTGCACATTCTGCACATATATCCCAGAACTTAAAGTAAAATAAAAAATATATATGTATATATAAATACAAAAGAATAGTGAAGAGAAATTGAAGGTATACTGAGAAACTCCAACATTTATCTAATAAAAGTTTCAAAAGAATATATAGAGAATTATAAAGGATTAATAATGAGGAGAAATCGCTAATGACTTTCCAGATTTGAAGAAAGACATGAGTTCTCAAATTAAAAAGTCCACTGAACAGGGTAAATACAAGTCAACACACTCCAAGACACACTGAATAAAACCTTATAATATCAAGAATAAAGCGTCAGGGAAGGTGGGTGCTCGATACAATGGCAGTGGTGCTGAGTTGGGTACTGCTTGAGGTGTGCCAGCTTTCATAATCTCCAAGAAGCCACAGGTATTTTCTGTCTTTGATATCTTTCTTATCTAAAATAATTTTCCCTCATTATTTCCAAGATTATTTCAAGTGCAATATGCCATAGAGATGCTCAAGCTTTGTTTTATAACCATTAGTATACAGACTTCAGATGTATCTTATCTGTGTGCCTAGCTATAGAAAAGAGAATTATAGCTATTGCCCCACAGCAGTGAGAAAATTGTAGATATTGTCAGGAGTAGGCTATTGCTGATAAGACTTTAACTGATAAAGCTACTGTGCAGACACAGAACTGCTGGCTCATCTGCAATAAAACAATAACACTAGAAATTTTTTAAAATTCAAACCTAGCTGTGCAATTTAGAGAAGATGAAGGTATAGATGCCATGCTTCATTCCTTTGAAATAATCGCCAAATGCTTCATATGAACTCTTCTGGGACCTTTGGTACAACGTGATGTTTGAGCAATTGGCTCTGCCTCAGAGGATGCTGAGAGCTTTTTGCAAGAAGTTTGCCATAAATTGCTGAAGCCCTACAGCATTAAAAATTAGAAATAATTCAAATACATTAAAATGCATAGAATGTACATATTCAATTTCATCAACTTCGACAATTATTTATACCCATGTAACTACCATCCAGCATGAGAAGTGGAACATTTCTTTCACCCCAGAGGATTTTCTCATCCCCTTTCCAAACTTCACTCACCCTTGTAACTACTTTCTTTTGTCTATCATCACAGATTAGTTGTGCTTGTGTTTGCACTTTATGTAAAAAGAATTATATGACATTAATAATAAATCATAATAAAGCAACAATCTTAAGCGCCACTAGAGGGGAAAAAGCTTTATTCTAAAGGAAGATCAACTAGACTGAGGGCAAAAAACAATGGATACTAGAAATACTTATAAACGTTGAAGTAAAATAACTGTCACTCATAAGTTTGTACTCAATTATTCAAGTGTGAAAGCAAAATAAAGACATTTTCCGTCATTAGAGTTAACCAAAGATCATCACTACACTCACAGGTAAACAATGTTTTTTAATATGAGCAGTGAAGCCAGAGGGAAAATTTAGGGGAAAGAGAAACAACAATGAAGAAAGAAACTAACAGACTATGTTTATTATGACTATAAAATTATAACTGATTTTTTGTGTGTTTAAAAGGGTAAAGAAAAACAAAACTGTGTCCAAAAATAATAAGTAGGGGTTCAATGGGTAGTTCCAGAATACTAAGGCTTTTGCAATAGTTAAAAGGATAGGAAATATTGAGTAACCAAAGATTTTGTTAGAAAAATTAATTGTGTGTACATCTAAAAAATCTAAAGACAAACACAGTAAGAACATAATCTGCAGCATCCAAAGCACCAGAGGAAATGAGGGACAAAGAAGCCAAGAAAAGTGATGTTAAACTGAAAACCTGGCCAGGCGCAGTGGCTCACGCCTGTAATCCTCCCACTTTGGGAGGCCAAGGCAGGCGGATCACTTGAGCCAGGAGTTCAAGACTAACCTGGACAACATGGCGAGACTCCAGCTCTACCAGAAATACAAAACTTAGCCAGGTGTGGTGGCATGTGCCTGTAGTCTCAGCTACTTGCCAGGCAGAGGTGGGAAAATCGCTTGTGCCCCAAAAGGTCAAGGCTGCAGTGAGCCATGATTGCGCCATTGCATTCCAGCCTGAGCGACAGAGCAAGACCTTGTCTTGAAAAAAAAAAAACGAACAAACTGAAAACCCCCCAAAATAGTAAAAATGAGTCAAAATCTATTCATAAACATAATAATGAAAAAAGTTAACTTCATCTAATAAAGACAAGATAACCAGAATCATTTTTAAATAATCGAGCTATATAGTATTTCTAAGAGCTACATCTAAAAGAAAAAACATCAAGAAATTAAATATTGGAGAAAATATAATTAAAGGCAAAAAGCATCAATAGAGGGACACTCCAAAATAATAAAAGAAACAGTGCATCATGGACTTGGATGCATGTCTCCAGGTAGCAACAAAACAGATAAAACAAAAACTGACAGAATTACGAGTTGACATTTATGAATCTACAAAAAAGACATAATTACACTCTCCTCTATTATATTAGAAACAGAGAAAAAATAAGAAGAATGGGAATCCTTTTCAAATTGATCCTCAATATTATAGGGGAGAACAAAAGCCCTAGAATACCCTAAAGCATATTAAAGAAAATACAGTGGAGCAATATTTCCTACCAAACACCAAGTCTTATTATAAAGCTACAGTAAATTAAGACCGTTATTATAAAGGGAAAACAAAAGGCCCAAAGGAAAAATAGAGTCAAGAAACAAACCCATACAAATTAAAAAGTCCCAATAAATAAACCCCAATAAAATTAAAGATTAACCTATATATAAAAACCTGCACCCAAGAAATAATCTCATTTTTTTCAAGAATTTGCAAAATTTACCATGTCTTAAAAATTTCAAATAATCTGTAACATATTCACTTTCTTTGATCACAATGCAATTAACTATGAAATATAGTAAAAATAAGAAAAAATGCTTACAAATTTCTAAAACTTTTTTTTTTTTTTTTTTTTTTTGAGATGGAGTTTCGCTCTTGTCGCCCAGGCTGGAGTGCAGTGACGCAATCTCGGCTCACCACAACCTCCGCTTCCCAGGTTCAAGCGATTCTCCTGCCTCAGCCTCCCGAGCAGCTGGGATTACAAGCGCCTGCCACCACGCCCAGCTAATTTCTTGTATTTTTAGTAGAGACGGAGTTTCCCCATGTTGGGCAGGCTGGTCTCTAACTCCTGCCCTCAGTTGATCCGCCCATCTCAGCCTCCCAATCAAAAACCATTCTTTAAAATCTCATTTGTTAAAGAAGAGTTCAAAATGAAAATTACAAGATATTCAAACCTAAACAGCAATGAACAGACTATATTCTGAAACTTGTGAGATGCAGTAAAATGACATTTAGAAAGGTATTTATAGCTACAAATGAACAATTGTAATCAAAAATAAAACACATTACAAATGATGTCTTTCACCAAAAATATTAAAAACCCAACAAACTTAACAAACCTTCATAAAAGACATAAAATATGGTCTTAATAAATGAATAGATATACCATGCTAATATAATGAAATTCTCAGTTTCATAAAGATATCAACATTCTGCATTTTACTTTAAAAATGGAATAGCATTCCAATCAAAATTCCAGAAAGAGTGTTAAAACAACTTTTCAAGTTGATCCTCAATATTACAGAGGGGAACAAAAGCCCTAGAATATCTAAGACATATTACAGAAAATACAATTAGGAGATTTGTTCTACTAGGCACCTATACTTATTATAAAGCTATAGTAAATTAAAACTCTGTTATTAACAAAGGGAAGGCCCAAAGAGACAAAGGAGTCCAGAAACAAACCGCATCATCTGTACTCTCTATCCCTCTTTTTCTCCTTAGCACTTATTCCCTAAAATGATACACTATTCTATTATTTAATGGTCTTGTTCAACAGACTGTAAGGTCAATAAAGACTGAAATTTTTGGTCGGGCACGGTGGCTCACGCCTGTAATCCCAGCACTCTGGAAGGCAGAGACGGGCAGATCACTTGAGGTCAGGAGTTCCAGACCAGCCTGGCCAACATAGTGAAACCCCGTCTCTATTAAAAACACAAAAATTAGCCAGGCGTGGTGGCGAGCACCTGTAATCCCAGCTATTTGGGAGGCTGAGGCATGAGAATTGCTTGAACCCAGGAGGTGGAGTTTGCAGTGAGCCGAGATGCCGAGATCACGCCACTGCACTCTAGCCTGGGTGACAGAGAGAGACACCACCTCAAAAAAAAAAAAAAAAAATAGCCTGGGTGACAGAGAGAGACACCATCTCAAAAAAAAAAAAAAAGACTGAGATTTTTGCCTATATTTGTTCATTTGTTTTGATGAAGTATTCCCAGTGCCCAGAAGAATCCCTGGCTCAATAAATATTTATTGAATGAATAAGACCTAAATGTGAAAATCAAAACTGATATTTGTAATTTTAATTAATTAATTAATTAATTTTTTGAGACCAGGTCTCACTCTGTCACCCAGGCTGGAGTGGTGATCTAGACTCATTGCAGCCCCTGCCTCCCAGGCTCAAGCAATCCTCCCACCTCAGCCTCCCGAGTAGCTGGGACCACAGGTGTGTGCCACCACACCTGGCTAATTTTTGTAATTTTTGTGGAGATAGGCTTTCGCCATGTTGCTCAGGCTGGTCTCGAACTGCTGAGCTCAAATTGATCTGCCTGCCTCAGCCTCCCAAAGTGCTGGGATTGCAGGCGTGGGCCACCATGCCCAGCCTAAAACTGGTATTCTTTAGAATACAGGCGAATAAATACGATTGTGTCCTTGGAGTAGAGAAGAATTTCTTAGAAATATTAAAAAAATGGATTACATAAAACTTAAAACTCATGGACACACATACAGACAGAAGTAACAAACAAAGGGTAAAAACAAGCCACTACAGACTGCAGGAAGATTTATGAGACACATAAAACAAGAACACAAGAGGAATTCCAGTGTATCAACAAGAAAAGAACAAATAACACAGTAGAATAGGCAAAGGATATGAAAAGGCTAGTTCACAGAAGAAAAACCCCAAATGGCCAAGAAAACACAAAAGATGCTCAACCTCAATAGTAATCAGAAAAATGCAAATTAAAACAAAATAAGGTTATGTTACACACCATCAGATTAGAAATAGCTAGTAAATTAAAAGATACTTAAAACTTACAACCTGGGGATTCTATTTTTAGGTTATATTCTAGAGAAATTCTTTCACATGTGCACACTGAGAAATATAGCAGAAAAACAGCACTGTTTGAAATGGCAAAACAAATGAAAAATAGCTAACAGCCTAATGTCCATAGCAAATATAAGGATATGCAATAGACTAATATTAGCATGTAAACCAAGCTACACATTTCAATATGAATTAATTTCAAAAAGAAAATTTTGAATGAAAAAAGCAAATGAATATATACCATATGCCATCATTTAAATGAAACTTTAAAGGCTGCAAAACAATACTATTTTAATTATTTAAAAATAAATAGGGAAAGTGTAAAACCATGCCAAGGGAGAAAAGAGAATAGGATTAGGGAGGAGTTCACAGGGAGTTTCAATTGAGGCTGTAATGTGGAAAAATACATCAATTATGAGATACCAATTCGCATCCATCATTTTGGCAAAACACACACACACACACACACACACACACACACACAAAAGCATGCAAACAATAACATCGAGCTTTGACAAGAATGGAAGGAAATACTCTCATCCACTAGTTGCAAGAGTGTAAACTGGTACAACCATGTTAAAGGCAGTTTGTCAGTGTTTATTACAAGTTATAATTTGAGTACCTTAAGTTTCTGACGTTTTTACTTCCAGGCATGTATTCTAGAAAACACTTGTAACTATGATTAAGGAAACAGGAGAGGGTGCGCCCCACACTACTGCTTGAAATGCTGAAAATAGTTAAAATATCCATCAATGTGGATGGTAACAGGGGACTTAAATAGCATAAAAACTATACTAAGGAGCACTATGTAGCTTTAAAAATAATAATAATAATAAAAATGCCGGGCGTGGCGGCTCATGCCTGTAATCCCAGCACTTTTGGAGGCCGAGGCACTTTGGGCGGATCACCTGTGGTCAGAAGTTCGAGACCAGCCTGGCCAACATGGTGAAACCACGCCTCTACTAAAAATACAAAAATCAGCCAGGCATGGTGGCGTGCGCCTGTAATCCCAGCTACTCGGGAGGTCGAGGCAAGAGAATTTCTTGAACCCGGGAGGCGTAGGTTGCAGTGAGCCAAGATTGTGCCATTGCACTCCAGCCTGGGCGACAAGAGCAAAACTCCATCTCAAAAAAAAAAAATCTTTTGTAGGAAGACTGAGCGCAGTTCAGGAGAACTGTTTGGTGAAAAAAATCAAGTTGTAGGTTATCGGAATCTACCAGAGGAATTACTTGTATTGAGGAGAGGATTCAGGCATAGGTGGTGATTACCAAAAGCCTACCTGTAGTGATGATAAGGACCCTGATGTTGCAGAATTGACCAGAAGACTGCCTCAAGAGAAGAGAAATACCCTATTATGGCGACACATGCGACCATCCGCCATCGCAAAAGAGTACCACGCTCACAGGGCGCAGCTCTCCACAGGCCTTCCTGTATTACATAGTAACTTATGTGAGTGAACTGACCTATGAAAAAGAGACATTATGATGCTGGGTGGAGCCAACTGGAAGCCTGCCAATAGAAATGCGAGGTACTCTACAGTGGGTGGTTCACCCATATGTCGGCTTGTACGATAGAGGACCCTTATGTGGGAAGGGCTGTCCAGTGGACTGCCTATAAATAGAAAATACATAATTGCCATGGGCAGGCCTACTAAGATGCCTCCCAATATGAGAATACCACTCTGGTGTTGGTAAGATTGAGCATAGAACTGCCCGTGTGCTTAATGGAAGGACCTGGTGTGTACTCAGACGAATAAAGAACTCCTTGCAGAGAAAGATCCTGTAGTATAGGCAGGGATTCACCAACAGAAATGAGAACAACTTTTACGTGGGTGGAACTGCCTAGAGGCCTGCTTCTACGGAAAAGAAATACCCTGGGTTGAGAGGGAATGAACAGAAGCCTTTGAATAAAGAATAGAAGAACCTTGGTTATAGATGGGGTTAACTAGAAGCCTGCCAATCATAAGAAGGACTTGACGGGGATGGGGCTGTCCAAAGACTTGCCTGTAATGATGGTGGTGAAGACATTTATCTGGTTGGAGCTGGCAGAGGGGTTTGACTGTGTTAATAAAAAGGACTCTGAATTGGTTGCAGTATCAGAGACCTGTTTGTAACAAATTAGGAAAACCCCTGTATGGCGAGATAAAATAGAAGCCCGACTATAGTAATAAAGAGGATCGAAAATGGGCAAGGGTGGCTGGGCGCGGTGGCTCACGCCTGGATTCCCAGCACTTTGGGAGGCCTAGGTGGGTGGATCACCTGAGGTCAGGAGTTCGAGAACAGCCTGGCCAACATGGCGAAACCCCGTCTCTACTAAAAATACGAAAAAATTAGCCAGATGTGGTGGTGCAATAAAAAATGATAAAGGGGATATCACCACCAATCCCACAGAAATACGAACTACCATCAGAGAATACTACAAACACCTCTATGCAAATAAACTAGAAAATCTAGAAGAAATGGATAAATTCCTCGACACATGCACTTTCCCAAGACTAAACCAGGAAGAAGTTGAATATCTGAAAAGACCAATAACAGGATCTGAAATTGTGGCAATAATCAATAGCTTACCAACCAAAAAAAGTCCAGAACCAGATGGATTCACAGCCGAATTCTACCAGAGGTACAAGGAGGAACTGGTACCATTCTTTCTGAAACTATTCCAATCAATAGAAAAAGAGGGAATCCTCCCTAATTCATTTTATGAGGCCAGCATCATCCTGATACCAAAGCCGGGCAGAGACACAACCAAAAAAGAGAATTTTAGACCAATATCCTTGATGAACATTGATGCAAAAATCCTCAACAAAATACTGGCAAACCGAATCCAGCAGCACATCAAAAAGCTTATCCACCATGATCAAGTGGGCTTCATCCCTGGGATGCAAGGCTGGTTCAATATACGCAAATCAACAAATGTAATCCAGCATATAAACAGAACCAAAGAAAAAAAACACATGATTATCTCAATAGATGCAGAAAAAGCCTTTGACAAAATTCAACAACCCTTCATGCTAAAAACTCTCAATAAATTAGGTATTGATGGGACATATTTCAAAATAATAAGAGCTATCTATGACAAACCCACAGCCAATATCATACTGAATGGGCAAAAACTGGAAGCATTCCCTTTGAAAACTGGCACAAGACAGGGATGCCCTCTCTCACCTCTCCTATTCAACGTAGTGTTGGAAGTTCTGGCCAGGGCAATTAGGCAGGAGAAGGAAATAAAGGGTATTCAATTAGGAAAAGAGGAAGTCAAATTGTCTCTGTTTGCAGATGACATGATTGTATATCTAGAAAACCCCATTGTCTCAGCCCAAAATCTCCTTAAGCTGATAAGCAACTTCAGCAAAGTCTCAGGATACAAAATCAATGTGCAAAAATCACAAGCATTCTTATACACCAACAACAGACAAACAGAGAGCCAAACCATGAGTGAACTCCCATTCACAATTGCTTCAAAGAGAATAAAATACCTAGGAATCCAACTTACAAGGGATGTGAAGCACCTCTTCAAGGAGAACTACAAACCACTGCTCAAGGAAATAAAAGAGGATACAAACAAATGTAAGAACATTCCATGCTCATGGGTAGGAAGAATCAATATGGTGAAAATGGCCATACTGCCCAAGGTAATTTACAGATTCAATGCCATCCCCATCAAGCTACCAACGACTTTCTTCACAGAATTGGAAAAAACTACTTTAAAGTTCATATATCCCATATATATATATCCACATATATATATCCTTTATATATATATCCACATATGTATATCCTTTATGTACATATCCACATATGTATATCCTTTATATATATATATCCACATATGTATATCCTTTATATATATATATCCACATATGTATATCCTTTATATATATATCCACATATGTATATCCTTTATATATATATATCCACATATGTATATCCTTTATATATATATATCCACATATGTATATCCTTTATATATATATATCCACATATGTATATCCTTTATATATATATATCCACATATGTATATCCTTTATATATATATCCACATATGTATATCCTTTATATATATATATCCACATATGTATATCCTTTATATATATCCACATATGTATATCCTTTATATATATATATCCACATATGTATATCCTTTATATATATATCCACATATGTATATCCTTTATATATATATCTCCACATATGTATATCCTTTATATATATATATCCACATATGTATATCCTTTATATATATAAATCCACATATGTATATCCTTTATATATATAAATCCACATATATATATCCTTTATATATAAATCCACATATGTATATCCTTTATATATAAATCCACATATATATCCTTTATATATATAAATCCACATATATATATCCTTTATATATATAAATCCACATATATATATCCTTTATATATATATATCTCCACATATATATCCTTTATATCTATATCTCCACATATATATATCCTTTATATCTATATCTCCACATATATATATCCTTTATATCTATATCTCCACATATATATATCCTTTATATCTATATCTCCACTTATATATATCCTTTATATATATATCTCCACATATATATATCCTTTATATATATATCTCCACATATATATATCCTTTATATATATCTCCACATATATATATCCTTTATATAAATATCTCCACATATATATATCCTTTATATATATATCCACATATATATATCCTTTATATATATATCCACATATATATATCCTTTATATATATATATCCACATATATATATCCTTTATATATATATATCTCCACATATATATCCTTTATATATATATCTCCACATATATATATCCTTTATATCTATATCTCCACATATATATCCTTTATATCTATATCTCCACATATATATATCCTTTATATCTATATCTCCACATATATATATCCTTTATATCTATATCTCCACTTATATATATCCTTTATATATATATCTCCACATATATATATCCTTTATATATATATCTCCACATATATATATCCTTTATATATATCTCCACATATATATATCCTTTATATAAATATCTCCACATATATATATCCTTTATATATATATCCACATATATATATCCTTTATATATATATCCACATATATATATCCTTTATATATATATATCCACATATATATATCCTTTATATATATATATCTCCACATATATATCCTTTATATATATATCTCCACATATATATATCCTTTATATCTATATCTCCACATATATATCCTTTATATCTATATCTCCACATATATATATCCTTTATATCTATATCTCCACATATATATATCCTTTATATCTATATCTCCACTTATATATATCCTTTATATATATATCTCCACATATATATATCCTTTATATATATATCTCCACATATATATATCCTTTATATATATCTCCACATATATATATCCTTTATATAAATATCTCCACATATATATATCCTTTATATATATCCACATATATATATCCTTTATATATATATCTCCACATATATATATCCTTTACATATATATATCCACATATATATATCCTTTATATATATATCTCCACATATATATCCTTTATATATATATCTCCACATATATATATCCTTTATATATATATCTCCACATATATATATCCTTTATATATATATCTCCACATATATATCCTTTATATATATATCTCCACATATATATATCCTTTATATATGTATCTTCATAATATATATCTCCATATATATATCCATAATATATATCTCCATATATATATCTCCATAATATATATCTCCATATATTTATCTCCATATATATCTCCATATATATATCTCCTTATATATATCTCCATATATATATCTCCGTATCTATATCTCTGTATATATCTCCATGTATATATCTCCATATATATATCTCCATGTATATATCTCCACATATATATCTCCACGTATATATCTCCGTATATATCTCCACATATATATCGCCATATATATATCCATATATATCCATATATTATCCATATATATATCCATATATATATCCATATATTCTTTTATATATATCCATATATATATCCTTTATATATATCCATACATATATCCTTTATATATATCCATATATATGTCCTTTATATATATATCCATATATATGTCCTTTATATATATCCATATATATCCATATATATCTCCTTTATATATATATATATATATATATCTCCTATTAGTTCTGTCCCTCTAGTGAACCCTGACTAATACAGTGCCCAACCAGATAGCATGAAATTCAGCCTGAGCTCTGTTTTCCAAACCATGTACTCTGGTTCTGGGGCTGTGTCAATCCCAAAGTGGTATCTCTTTTTAATTCACTCAGAGGAGCCATTCGGTCACCATGTGGCTAAACTGTATCCTCCTAGACAGGACATCTTTATTCTAATTCACACAAAGACCAGCCACCATGTATACCAAGAACTAGTAAGACAGATTAATACTGATGGTCACAAGTAATAATCACGTAGAAATAGGTCCAATAGGGTGTTGCAAGATTATTAACAACATGACTTAAAGAAAGGAACTACCAGCTGGGCACAGTGCCTCACACCTATAACTCCAGCACTTTGGAAGGCCAATGCAGGTTGATCACGAGGTCAAGAGATCGAGACCATCCCAACCAACACAGTGAAACCCCGTCTCTACTAAAAATACAAAATTAGCTGGGCGTGGTGGCACACACCTGCAGTCCCAGCTACTCGAGAGGCTGAGGCAGGAGAATCACTTGAACCTGAGAGGCGGAGGTTGCAGTGAGCGGAGATTGCACCACTGCACTCGAGCCTGGTGGCAGAGCAAGACTTTGTCTCAAAAAAAATAAAAAAGAAAAAAAAGAAAAGAACTACCTAAGAAAACTCAATCCCTTACCTTCTAAAAAATGAATCCTTTCAAAAGTCCTAATAATTATAACAAAATATTAATAAGGAATACATAAACCTTAGATTAGGTAAATATGGCAAGAAGACAGGACAGGATAATGGATACTACCAAACATGTATAAATTAAAGAATGCTTCATTTTTGTTAAAGACAAGTTGCAAAAACAAACAAAAAAACAAAAAACAAACAAACAAAACCAAACCTCTGTGTGACAGACAGGGAATTAGTACCATGAGATAATAAATTAAAAATTGTTATCAAAAGGACTTCAGCCAATACCTTATGGTTAAATCATTTTGAACTACCCAATCATGTCTTATGATCCCCTTGCCCCAAGAATCAATTTACTCGGTAACCTGTATTCTGTTACCTTGGCATGTCTGAAATGGTATTTCTCTTTTCCTCTCAGTTGGCTAAGATTATTGAAACCCTAGGAAAATATAAAAAGGAACAAAATTACTAAAATCCTGGGAAGATAAAATAAGTTAGTCCAAGGAAGAAAAATATGCAAGGCTGGAAATAAAGAGGAAATAAATTAAACCTGTGGTGTTCATATTTTAGAGTAACTTTAAATGTAAGTGCATGGATATATTTTTAATCATTGTATTTGTGTAGATTTCATATACCAGTCAAGCTGTTTGAAGTGTTTCAGAAAAGGCCACATCAAATTTGTAATTGCAGTTTAAAACTTTTAGGAAATTTAATTCATCAAATTGGTAACCAATGTTTAGATGGTCAATAAAAATTAGTTTTAAAATCTTTGTTTATAAGTTATTCGAATTTCATAAAATTGAGCAGTAGGCAAAGAACAAGTAGTAGTAAGTATTTATATCCATGTACAAAAGCCACTGGACACCCAAGAATCTATGAAAGGATTTATTATGTTAACACTATTTTCTTTAGCTTTTCTCTTTAGCAATCAGATTAACTTTTCGAGTTTCTGGAGAACTCTTCAGCATTCTCACACGCACCAAAAATGAAATAGTTCAATTCTGGAAATGTTATGTTTGAAGTAGCTGTGCATGTAGCAAACTAAAGTAGGCTATTGGAATAAGTGATTGCTAATAGACTCACCAACTTGTTTCTGCCACACCTTACTAAGCTTCTTCATCTGTAAAATGAAGATAATAAAAAGTCCTACCTCAATGAGTTATTGAGAATATCAAAAGAAATACTTTAATGTGTATCATTAATTTATGTATCGTGTATATCAAGGTCTAAGTTTAGTGTTTGACAATTATAGTGTTCCATAAATGTAAACTTTTATTATGTTATGTTATTCTAAGGGCAACACTGGTTCTTAAACTTGAATATATCACACAGAAATGATAGTGACAAACAAAGAGGATTGATTTTAATAACTATGCATGGAAAGCTTACTTGGGAGTCTTCAGATTGAATTTTAATCCTTTAGGAGCTGCGATTTGAACTAAAATCCTCAATCCAACAAAATTTGGAGTCTTACTTTATTCCAAGGCTTCGAGAGTTTTGAATTTGCGGGAGAAAATTACCTTTTTATTTGGAATACTTTTTATCAAGTGTTCTGAGATGCTTTAAAAGGCAATAACCCCTTGTTAATTGTCACTTACTGCTTGTTTTTCTTTCCAAGGGTTCAGCCTCAAGTGCCTGGAAAGGGGAAGGAGACTGTCTGCAAAAAAAAAGAAAACATAAAATCAGATAAAAACCTTGCGGAGATGGCTATATCCTGGGTCAAGTTTTGCACAGCTTAATGTAATGAATCTATTCTGCAATATGAATTAAATGGCATGTCAGGAACATACAGAATACAGAGAGTAGAGTCAGGATTTTAGGTCCAGTACACGTTTCACATAATCTCAGCTGCTTTTTGTTATTCTCAGGACAAGTCACACCAACATACATATATTAAACACATATTATGGCCAGGTCAATTTGGTACGCTGATTTAATACACTTTAGGAACCCTCTTCTTTTTGCTCCAAATATATAAGGAATAAAATTACACAGATAGATAGACCATAAAAAAATCAAGCTCAAAATATAAGGAAAAAAAGCATCTTACTAGACAAGAAAAAAGCAAAATAATGAGTGAAACTAAGCCATTGGATTGCTGGACTCTGGATTTTCAAGCAGGAATTGAAAGTTCAGAGTTTTATTTTTTAGTTTTTATTTTTTTTTATTGGTGGGGGAAGAAAGGAGACCAAAATTCAGTGGCATTCTAGCCCCATCCTAGGGACTACCTCTGCTTGTGAAAAGAAGCTAAAAAAGTATTGCTGCCAAACCCTGGCAAACTGTAGGTCTAGGAAAGAAGATCATCACTGATGAAACCTTGCAACCAGAATTTGGGCCAAGCCCACTAGCTATTGTAACTGATTCTACTGGATCTGTAGTATTCTCTGTAACATCATGAGACAGTAACTCAGAACTTTCATTCTGAAATGTGGTAGTGGATTGAAGCCTGGAGTGCTGAGAGAAAGCAACCAAAAAGCCTCTAGAAAGGGTTGAGGGAACACAGGCTAATGAATAAAGGTAGGCAAGAGGTGGAGAACCAAAACTATCCATTCAAATCAGGCAGAAAACCAAAATCCCAAAAATACATGAAGAAATTTAATGACAAGAAAAATTAGGTAATGAATTCACTCGAGAAAACAATAATGTTATACAGCCACCTGGATAATAAAATAAGTATGGTCAGTATAGTCAAAGCAACAAAGAGTGAATATAATAAAATATATGCAAGGAAAGCAATACAGATAGAAATAAAAAAGCAATTAAAAATGTTGAATACAAAATGTCACTGAAATTTAAAGAATGCAATAGATGAGACAAACTCAGTTGGACATGGTCAAAGAGTAAATTGGTTAATTGGAAGATAGAGTACTAAAGAACATCCAACATGCAGTAGTCATAAAAATATAAAAATAAGGGCCTTTGAGAAGATGGCCAAGTAGGAACAGCTCTGGTCCGCAGCTCCCAGAGAGACCAACAAGGAAGGCAGGTGATTTCTGCATTTCCAACTGAAGTACCATGTTCATCACATTGGGACTGGTTAGGAAGTGGGTGCAGCCCAAAGAGGGAGAGTGGAAGCAGGGTGGGGCATCGTCTCACCCAAGAAATGCAACGATCTGGGGACCTCCCTCCCCCAGCCAAGGGAAGCCGCAAGGGAATGTGCTATCCGACCCGGATACTACACTTTTCTCACAGTTTTTGCAATCTGCATATCAGGAGATTCCCTCATATGCCTACACCATCAGGGACCTAGGTTTCAAGCACAAAACTGAGCGGCTGTTTGGGCAGACACCAAACTAGAAGAAGGAGGATTTTTTTTGTTGTACCCCAGTGGCACCTGGAACCCCAGCAAGACAGAACCATTCACTCCCCTGGAAAGGGGTTTGAAGCCAGGGAGCCAACTGGTCTCACTCAGGGGGGTCCCACTTTTACAGAGCCAGCAAGCTAAGAACCACTGGCTTGAAATTCTCACTGCCATCACAGCAGTCTGAAGTCTACCTGGGATGATCCAGCTTAGTGAAAGGAGGAGCATCCGCCATTACTGAGGCTTGAGTAGGTGGTTTTCCCCTGACAGTGCTAAGGAAGCCAGGATGTTTGGACTGGGCAGAATTCACCACAGCCTGGCAAGGGGCTGTGGCCAGACTGCCTCTCTAGATTCCTCCTCACTAGGCAGGACATCTCTGAAAGAAAGGCAGTAGCCCAAGTCAGGGGCTTATAGAAAAAACTCCCATCTCCCTGGGATAGAGCACGTGAAGAAGGGACAGCTGTGGGCATAGCTTCAGCAGACTTAAGCTCCTGCCTGCCAGCTCTGATGAGAGCAGCTGATACTGACAAGGAGGATTCTCCCAGTGCAGTGCTCAAGCTCTGCTAAGGGACAGACTGCCTCCTCAAGTGGATCCCTGACCCCCCTGCCTCCTGATGGGGAGAGACCTCCCAAAACGGGTTGACAGACACCTCATACAGGAGAGCTCCGGCTGGCATCAGGGCAGTACCCTGCAGGGATGGAGCTTCCAGAGGAAGGAGCAGGCAGCAATCTTTGCTGCTTTGCAGCCACCACTGGTGATACCCAGGCAAAAAGGGTCTGGAGTGGACCTCCAACAAATTTCTTCTGTTAGAAGAAAAAGATACAGAAAACAACATCAACATAAAGAACCCCGAAACAAAAACCACATCCAAAGGTCATCAGCCTCAAAGATCAAAGGTAGATAAATCCATGAAGATGAGGAAAAACCAGCACAAAACGCTGAAAATTCCAAAAACCAGAATGCCTTTTCTCCTCCGAATGATTGCAACTCCTCTCCAGCAAGAGACCAAAACTGGATGGAGAATCAGTTTGATGAACTGACAGAGGTAGGCTTTGGAAGGTGGGTAATAACAAACTCTTCTGAGCTAAAAGAGCATGTTCTAATTCAATGCAAGGAAGCTAAGAACCTTCATAAAAGGTTACAGGAACTGCTAACTAGAATAACCAGTTTAGAGAGAAACATAAATGACCTGATGGAGCTGAAAAACACAGTACGAGAACTTCGTGAAGCATACACAAGTATCAATAGCCAAATCAATTGAGTGGAAGAAAGAATATCAAAGATTGAAGATTAACTTACTGAAATAAGGCATGAAGACAAGATTAGAAAAAAAAGAATGAAAAGGAATGAACAAAGCCTCCAGGAAATACGGGAATATGTGAAAAGACCAAACCTACAATAGATTGGTGTACCTGAAGTGACAGGGAGAATGGAACAAAGTTGGAAAACACACTTCAGGATATTATCCAAGAGAACTTCCCCTAACTGGCAAGACAGGCCAACATTCAAATTCAGGAAATACAGAGAACACCACTAACATACTTCTCAAGAAGATCAATTCCAAGACACATAGTCATCAGATTCACCAAGGTTGAAACAAAGGAAAAACTGTTCATGGCAGCCAGAGAGAAAGGTCAGGTTACCTACAAAGGCAAGCCAATCAGACTAACAGCAGATCTCTCTGCAGAAACTCTACAAGCTGGAACAGAGTGGGGGACGAATATTCAACATTCTTAAAGAAAAGAATTTTCAACCCAGAATTTCATATCCAGCTAAACTAAGCTTTATATGCAAAGGAGAAAAAATAATCCTTTCCAGACAAGCAAATACTGAGCGATTTTGTCACCACCAAGCCTGCCTTACAAGAGCTCCTGAAGGAAGCACTAAATATGGAAAGGAAAAACCAGTACCACCCACTGGATAAACACACCAAAATATAAAGACCAATGACATTATGAAGAACCTACATCAAATAATGTGTAAAATAACCAGTTAGTATCATAATGACAGGATCAAATTCACACATTACAATATTAATCTGAAATGTAAATGGGCTAAAGGTCCCAATTAAAAGATACAGACTGGCAAATAGGATACAGAGTCAACACCCATCGGTGTGCTGTATTCAGGAGACCAATCTCACGTGCAAAGACACAAGTAGGCTCGAAATAAAGGGATGGAGGAAGATTTATCAAGCAAATGTAAAGCAAAAGAAAGCAGGGGTTGCAATTGTAGTCTCTGATAAAACAGACTTTAAACCAACAAACATCAAAAAAGACAAAGAAGGGCATTATATAATGGTAAAAGGATCAATACAACAAGAGGAGCTAACTAACCTAAATGTATATGCACCCAATACAGGAGCACCCAGATTCATAAAGAAAGTTCTTTGAGTCCTACAAAGAAACTCCCACACAATAATAGTCGGAGACTTTAACACCCCACTGTCAGTATTAGACAGATCAATGAGAGAAAATTTACAAGGATATACAGGACTTGAACTCGGCTCTGAAACAAGCAACACTAACAGACATCTACTGAACTCTCCACCTCAAATCGACAGAATATACATTCTTCTCAGCACCACATAGCACTTATTCTAAAATTGATCACATAATTTGAAGTAAAACACTCCTCACCAAATGCAAAAGAATGGAAATCATATCGATCAGTCTCTCAGACTGCAGTGGAATCAATTTAGAACTCAGGATTAAGAAACTCCCTCAAAACTGCACAACTACATGGAAAACGAACAACTTGCTCCTGAATGACTACTGGGTAAATAATGAAACTGAGGCAGAAATAAAGAAGTTCTTTAAACCAATGAGAACAAAGAGAAAAAGTACCAGAATCTCTGGGGCACAGCTAAAGCAGTGTTAAGTGGGAAATTTATAGCACCAAATGCCTACATCAGAAAGCTGGAAATATATGAAATAGACATCTGAACATCAAAATTAAAAGAAATAGGAAAGCAAGAGCAAACAAATTCAAAAGCTAGCAGAAGACAAGAAATAACTAAGATCACAGCAGAACTGAAGGAGATAGAGACACGAAAAACCCTTCAAAAAAAAAAAATGAATCCAGAAGCTGGTTTTTTGAAAAGGTTAACAAAACAGACTGCTAGCTAGACCAATAAAGAAGAAAAGAGAGAAGAATCAAATAGACACAATAAAAAATGATAAAGGAGATATCACCACCAATCCCACAGAAATACGAACTACCATCAGAGAATGCTATAAACACATCTATGCAAATAAACTAGAAAATCTAGAAGAAATGGATAAATTCCTGGACACATACATCCTTCCAAAACTAAACCAGGAAGAAGTTGAATCCTTGAATAGATCAATAACAAGTTCTGAAATTGATGCAGTAATTAATAGCCTACCAATAAAAAAAAGCCCAGGACAAGACCAATTCACAGCCGAATTCTACCAGAGGTATAAAGAGGGGCTTGTACCATTCCTTCTAAAACTATTCCAAACAATGGAAAAAAAGGGACTCCTCCCTAACTCATTTTATGAGGCCAGTATCATCTTGATATGAAAACCTGGCAGAGACACAACAAAACAAGAAAATTTCAGGCCAATATCCCTGATGAACACCGATGTGAAAATCCTCAGTAAAATACTGGCAAAATGAATCCACCAGCACATCAAAAAGCTTATCCACCACAGTCAATCGGCTTCATTCCTGTGATGCAAGGCTGGTTCAACATATGCAAATCAATAAATGTAATCCATCACATAGACAGAAACAATGACAAAAACCACATGATTATCTCAATAGATGCAGAAAAGGCCTTCAATAAAATTCAAAACCCCTTCATGCTAAAAACTCTCAATAAACTAGAGATTAATGGAAAATATCTCAAAATAATAAAAGCTGTTTGTTGGAAACCCACAGCCCATATCATACTGAATGGGCAAAAACTGGAAGCATTCCCTTTGAAAACCGGCACAAGACAAGGACGCCCTTTCTCACCACTCCTATTCAACATAGTATTGAAAGTTCTGGCCAGGGAAATCAGGTAAGAGAAAGAAATAAATGGTATTCAAATAGGAAGAGAGGAAGTCAAATTGTCTTTGTTTGCAGATGACATGATTTTATATTTAGAATGCCCCATAATCTCAGCCCAAAAACTGCTTAAGCTGATAAGCAACTTCAGCAAAGTCTCAGGATACAAAATCAGTGTGCAAAAATCACAAGGATTCCTATACACCAACATTAGATAAACAGAGAGACAAATCATGAGTGAACGCCCATTCACAATTGCTACAAAGAGAATGAAATACCTAGGAATACAACTTACAAGGTACGTGAAAGACCTCTTCAAGGAGAACTACAAACCACTGCTCAAGAAAATAAGAGAGAAGCAAATGAAAAAGACTTCCATGCTCATGGATAGGAAGAATCAATATCATGAAAATGGCCATACTGCCCAAAGTAATTTATAGATTCAATGCTATTCCCATTCCCATAAAGCTACCAATGACTTTCTTCACAGAACTAGAAAAACCTACTTTAAATTTAATATGGAACCAAAAAAGAGCCCGTATAGCCAAGATAATCCTAAGCAAAAAGAAAAGCTGGAGGCATCACGCCACCTGTCTTCAAACTATACCATGAGGCTACAGAACCAAAACAGCATGGTACTGGTACCAAAACAGATATGTAGACCAATGGAACAGAATAGAGGCCTCAGAAATAACACCACACATTTACAACCATCTGGTCTTCGACAAACCTGATGAAAACAAGCAATGGGGAAAGATTTCCTATTTAATAAACGGTGCTGGGAAAACGGGCTAGCCATATGCAGAAAACAGAAACTGGACCCCTTCCTTACACCTTATACAGAAATTAACTCAAGATGGATTAAAGGCTTAAAGGTAAAACCTAAAACCATAAAAACCCTAGAAGAAAACCTAGACAATACCATTCAGGACATAGGCATGGGCAAGGACTTCATGACTAAAACACCAAAAGCAATTGCAAAAAAGCCAAAATTGACAAATGGGATTTAAACTAAACTAAAGAGCTTCTGCAAAGCAAACTAAACTATCATCAGAGTGAATAGGCAACGTACAGAATGGGAGAAAATTTTTGCAATCTACTCATCTGACAAAGGTCTAGTATCCAGACTCTAGAGGCATCTTAAACAAATTTACAACAGAAAAACAACCCCATCAAAAAGTGGGTGAAGGATATGAACAGACACTTCTCAAAAGAAGACATTTATGTGGCCAACAAACTTATGAAAAAATGCTCATGATCACTGGTCATTAAAGAAATGCAAATCAAAATCAGAATGAGATACCATCTCACGCCAGTTAGAATGGTGATCGTTAAAAAGTCAGGAAACAACAGATGTTGGCAAGGCTGTGGAGAAATAGGAACGCTTTTACACTGTTGGTCGGAATGTAAATTAGTTCAACTACTGTGGAAGACAGTGTGGCAATTCCTCGAGGATCTAGAACCACAGATACCATTTGACCCAAGAATGCCACTACTGGGTATATACCCAAAGGATTACAAATCATTCTACTATAAAGACACAGGCACACATATGTTTATTGCACCACTATTTACAATAGCAAAGACTTGGATCCAACCCGAATGCCCATCAATGATAGACTGGATAAAGAAAATGTGAAATATATACACCATGGAATCCTATACAGCCATAAAAAAAGAATGAGTTCATGTCCTTTGCATGGACATGGTTCAAGCTGGAAACCATCATTCTCAGCAAACTAACACAGGAACAGAAAACCACACCACAAGTTCTCACTGATAAGTGGAAGTTGAACAATGAGAACAAATGGACACAGGAAGGGGAACATCACACACTGGGGCCTGTTGTGGGGTGGGGGTCAAGGAGAGGGACAGCATTAAAGCAAATATTTAATGCATGCGGGGCTTAAAACCTATATGACGGGTTGACAGGTGCAGCAAACCACTATGGCACATGTATACCTGTGTAACAAACCTGCACATTCTGCACATATATCCCAGAACTTAAAGTAAAATAAAAAATATATATGTATATATAAATACAAAAGAATAGTGAAGAGAAATTGAAGGTATACTGAGAAACTCCAACATTTATCTAATAAAAGTTTCAAAAGAATATATAGAGAATTATAAAGGATTAATAATGAGGAGAAATCGCTAATGACTTTCCAGATTTGAAGAAAGACATGAGTTCTCAAATTAAAAAGTCCACTGAACAGGGTAAATACAAGTCAACACACTCCAAGACACACTGAATAAAACCTTATAATATCAAGAATAAAGCGTCAGGGAAGGTGGGTGCTCGATACAATGGCAGTGGTGCTGAGTTGGGTACTGCTTGAGGTGTGCCAGCTTTCATAATCTCCAAGAAGCCACAGGTATTTTCTGTCTTTGATATCTTTCTTATCTAAAATAATTTTCCCTCATTATTTCCAAGATTATTTCAAGTGCAATATGCCATAGAGATGCTCAAGCTTTGTTTTATAACCATTAGTATACAGACTTCAGATGTATCTTATCTGTGTGCCTAGCTATAGAAAAGAGAATTATAGCTATTGCCCCACAGCAGTGAGAAAATTGTAGATATTGTCAGGAGTAGGCTATTGCTGATAAGACTTTAACTGATAAAGCTACTGTGCAGACACAGAACTGCTGGCTCATCTGCAATAAAACAATAACACTAGAAATTTTTTAAAATTCAAACCTAGCTGTGCAATTTAGAGAAGATGAAGGTATAGATGCCATGCTTCATTCCTTTGAAATAATCGCCAAATGCTTCATATGAACTCTTCTGGGACCTTTGGTACAACGTGATGTTTGAGCAATTGGCTCTGCCTCAGAGGATGCTGAGAGCTTTTTGCAAGAAGTTTGCCATAAATTGCTGAAGCCCTACAGCATTAAAAATTAGAAATAATTCAAATACATTAAAATGCATAGAATGTACATATTCAATTTCATCAACTTCGACAATTATTTATACCCATGTAACTACCATCCAGCATGAGAAGTGGAACATTTCTTTCACCCCAGAGGATTTTCTCATCCCCTTTCCAAACTTCACTCACCCTTGTAACTACTTTCTTTTGTCTATCATCACAGATTAGTTGTGCTTGTGTTTGCACTTTATGTAAAAAGAATTATATGACATTAATAATAAATCATAATAAAGCAACAATCTTAAGCGCCACTAGAGGGGAAAAAGCTTTATTCTAAAGGAAGATCAACTAGACTGAGGGCAAAAAACAATGGATACTAGAAATACTTATAAACGTTGAAGTAAAATAACTGTCACTCATAAGTTTGTACTCAATTATTCAAGTGTGAAAGCAAAATAAAGACATTTTCCGTCATTAGAGTTAACCAAAGATCATCACTACACTCACAGGTAAACAATGTTTTTTAATATGAGCAGTGAAGCCAGAGGGAAAATATAGGGGAAAGAGAAACAACAATGAAGAAAGAAACTAACAGACTATGTTTATTATGACTATAAAATTATAACTGATTTTTTGTGTGTTTAAAAGGGTAAAGAAAAACAAAACTGTGTCCAAAAATAATAAGTAGGGGTTCAATGGGTAGTTCCAGAATACTAAGGCTTTTGCAATAGTTAAAAGGATAGGAAATATTGAGTAACCAAAGATTTTGTTAGAAAAATTAATTGTGTGTACATCTAAAAAATCTAAAGACAAACACAGTAAGAACATAATCTGCAGCATCCAAAGCACCAGAGGAAATGAGGGACAAAGAAGCCAAGAAAAGTGATGTTAAACTGAAAACCTGGCCAGGCGCAGTGGCTCACGCCTGTAATCCTCCCACTTTGGGAGGCCAAGGCAGGCGGATCACTTGAGCCAGGAGTTCAAGACTAACCTGGACAACATGGCGAGACTCCAGCTCTACCAGAAATACAAAACTTAGCCAGGTGTGGTGGCATGTGCCTGTAGTCTCAGCTACTTGCCAGGCAGAGGTGGGAAAATCGCTTGTGCCCCAAAAGGTCAAGGCTGCAGTGAGCCATGATTGCGCCATTGCATTCCAGCCTGAGCGACAGAGCAAGACCTTGTCTTGAAAAAAAAAAAACGAACAAACTGAAAACCCCCCAAAATAGTAAAAATGAGTCAAAATCTATTCATAAACATAATAATGAAAAAAGTTAACTTCATCTAATAAAGACAAGATAACCAGAATCATTTTTAAATAATCGAGCTATATAGTATTTCTAAGAGCTACATCTAAAAGAAAAAACATCAAGAAATTAAATATTGGAGAAAATATAATTAAAGGCAAAAAGCATCAATAGAGGGACACTCCAAAATAATAAAAGAAACAGTGCATCATGGACTTGGATGCATGTCTCCAGGTAGCAACAAAACAGATAAAACAAAAACTGACAGAATTACGAGTTGACATTTATGAATCTACAAAAAAGACATAATTACACTCTCCTCTATTATATTAGAAACAGAGAAAAAATAAGAAGAATGGGAATCCTTTTCAAATTGATCCTCAATATTATAGGGGAGAACAAAAGCCCTAGAATACCCTAAAGCATATTAAAGAAAATACAGTGGAGCAATATTTCCTACCAAACACCAAGTCTTATTATAAAGCTACAGTAAATTAAGACCGTTATTATAAAGGGAAAACAAAAGGCCCAAAGGAAAAATAGAGTCAAGAAACAAACCCATACAAATTAAAAAGTCCCAATAAATAAACCCCAATAAAATTAAAGATTAACCTATATATAAAAACCTGCACCCAAGAAATAATCTCATTTTTTTCAAGAATTTGCAAAATTTACCATGTCTTAAAAATTTCAAATAATCTGTAACATATTCACTTTCTTTGATCACAATGCAATTAACTATGAAATATAGTAAAAATAAGAAAAAATGCTTACAAATTTCTAAAACTTTTTTTTTTTTTTTTTTTTTTTTGAGATGGAGTTTCGCTCTTGTCGCCCAGGCTGGAGTGCAGTGACGCAATCTCGGCTCACCACAACCTCCGCTTCCCAGGTTCAAGCGATTCTCCTGCCTCAGCCTCCCGAGCAGCTGGGATTACAAGCGCCTGCCACCACGCCCAGCTAATTTCTTGTATTTTTAGTAGAGACGGAGTTTCCCCATGTTGGGCAGGCTGGTCTCTAACTCCTGCCCTCAGTTGATCCGCCCATCTCAGCCTCCCAATCAAAAACCATTCTTTAAAATCTCATTTGTTAAAGAAGAGTTCAAAATGAAAATTACAAGATATTCAAACCTAAACAGCAATGAACAGACTATATTCTGAAACTTGTGAGATGCAGTAAAATGACATTTAGAAAGGTATTTATAGCTACAAATGAACAATTGTAATCAAAAATAAAACACATTACAAATGATGTCTTTCACCAAAAATATTAAAAACCCAACAAACTTAACAAACCTTCATAAAAGACATAAAATATGGTCTTAATAAATGAATAGATATACCATGCTAATATAATGAAATTCTCAGTTTCATAAAGATATCAACATTCTGCATTTTACTTTAAAAATGGAATAGCATTCCAATCAAAATTCCAGAAAGAGTGTTAAAACAACTTTTCAAGTTGATCCTCAATATTACAGAGGGGAACAAAAGCCCTAGAATATCTAAGACATATTACAGAAAATACAATTAGGAGATTTGTTCTACTAGGCACCTATACTTATTATAAAGCTATAGTAAATTAAAACTCTGTTATTAACAAAGGGAAGGCCCAAAGAGACAAAGGAGTCCAGAAACAAACCGCATCATCTGTACTCTCTATCCCTCTTTTTCTCCTTAGCACTTATTCCCTAAAATGATACACTATTCTATTATTTAATGGTCTTGTTCAACAGACTGTAAGGTCAATAAAGACTGAAATTTTTGGTCGGGCACGGTGGCTCACGCCTGTAATCCCAGCACTCTGGAAGGCAGAGACGGGCAGATCACTTGAGGTCAGGAGTTCCAGACCAGCCTGGCCAACATAGTGAAACCCCGTCTCTATTAAAAACACAAAAATTAGCCAGGCGTGGTGGCGAGCACCTGTAATCCCAGCTATTTGGGAGGCTGAGGCATGAGAATTGCTTGAACCCAGGAGGTGGAGTTTGCAGTGAGCCGAGATGCCGAGATCACGCCACTGCACTCTAGCCTGGGTGACAGAGAGAGACACCACCTCAAAAAAAAAAAAAAAAATAGCCTGGGTGACAGAGAGAGACACCATCTCAAAAAAAAAAAAAAAGACTGAGATTTTTGCCTATATTTGTTCATTTGTTTTGATGAAGTATTCCCAGTGCCCAGAAGAATCCCTGGCTCAATAAATATTTATTGAATGAATAAGACCTAAATGTGAAAATCAAAACTGATATTTGTAATTTTAATTAATTAATTAATTAATTTTTTGAGACCAGGTCTCACTCTGTCACCCAGGCTGGAGTGGTGATCTAGACTCATTGCAGCCCCTGCCTCCCAGGCTCAAGCAATCCTCCCACCTCAGCCTCCCGAGTAGCTGGGACCACAGGTGTGTGCCACCACACCTGGCTAATTTTTGTAATTTTTGTGGAGATAGGCTTTCGCCATGTTGCTCAGGCTGGTCTCGAACTGCTGAGCTCAAATTGATCTGCCTGCCTCAGCCTCCCAAAGTGCTGGGATTGCAGGCGTGGGCCACCATGCCCAGCCTAAAACTGGTATTCTTTAGAATACAGGCGAATAAATACGATTGTGTCCTTGGAGTAGAGAAGAATTTCTTAGAAATATTAAAAAAATGGATTACATAAAACTTAAAACTCATGGACACACATACAGACAGAAGTAACAAACAAAGGGTAAAAACAAGCCACTACAGACTGCAGGAAGATTTATGAGACACATAAAACAAGAACACAAGAGGAATTCCAGTGTATCAACAAGAAAAGAACAAATAACACAGTAGAATAGGCAAAGGATATGAAAAGGCTAGTTCACAGAAGAAAAACCCCAAATGGCCAAGAAAACACAAAAGATGCTCAACCTCAATAGTAATCAGAAAAATGCAAATTAAAACAAAATAAGGTTATGTTACACACCATCAGATTAGAAATAGCTAGTAAATTAAAAGATACTTAAAACTTACAACCTGGGGATTCTATTTTTAGGTTATATTCTAGAGAAATTCTTTCACATGTGCACACTGAGAAATATAGCAGAAAAACAGCACTGTTTGAAATGGCAAAACAAATGAAAAATAGCTAACAGCCTAATGTCCATAGCAAATATAAGGATATGCAATAGACTAATATTAGCATGTAAACCAAGCTACACATTTCAATATGAATTAATTTCAAAAAGAAAATTTTGAATGAAAAAAGCAAATGAATATATACCATATGCCATCATTTAAATGAAACTTTAAAGGCTGCAAAACAATACTATTTTAATTATTTAAAAATAAATAGGGAAAGTGTAAAACCATGCCAAGGGAGAAAAGAGAATAGGATTAGGGAGGAGTTCACAGGGAGTTTCAATTGAGGCTGTAATGTGGAAAAATACATCAATTATGAGATACCAATTCGCATCCATCATTTTGGCAAAACACACACACACACACACACACACACACACACACACAAAAGCATGCAAACAATAACATCGAGCTTTGACAAGAATGGAAGGAAATACTCTCATCCACTAGTTGCAAGAGTGTAAACTGGTACAACCATGTTAAAGGCAGTTTGTCAGTGTTTATTACAAGTTATAATTTGAGTACCTTAAGTTTCTGACGTTTTTACTTCCAGGCATGTATTCTAGAAAACACTTGTAACTATGATTAAGGAAACAGGAGAGGGTGCGCCCCACACTACTGCTTGAAATGCTGAAAATAGTTAAAATATCCATCAATGTGGATGGTAACAGGGGACTTAAATAGCATAAAAACTATACTAAGGAGCACTATGTAGCTTTAAAAATAATAATAATAATAAAAATGCCGGGCGTGGCGGCTCATGCCTGTAATCCCAGCACTTTTGGAGGCCGAGGCACTTTGGGCGGATCACCTGTGGTCAGAAGTTCGAGACCAGCCTGGCCAACATGGTGAAACCACGCCTCTACTAAAAATACAAAAATCAGCCAGGCATGGTGGCGTGCGCCTGTAATCCCAGCTACTCGGGAGGTCGAGGCAAGAGAATTTCTTGAACCCGGGAGGCGTAGGTTGCAGTGAGCCAAGATTGTGCCATTGCACTCCAGCCTGGGCGACAAGAGCAAAACTCCATCTCAAAAAAAAAAAATCTTTTGTAGGAAGACTGAGCGCAGTTCAGGAGAACTGTTTGGTGAAAAAAATCAAGTTGTAGGTTATCGGAATCTACCAGAGGAATTACTTGTATTGAGGAGAGGATTCAGGCATAGGTGGTGATTACCAAAAGCCTACCTGTAGTGATGATAAGGACCCTGATGTTGCAGAATTGACCAGAAGACTGCCTCAAGAGAAGAGAAATACCCTATTATGGCGACACATGCGACCATCCGCCATCGCAAAAGAGTACCACGCTCACAGGGCGCAGCTCTCCACAGGCCTTCCTGTATTACATAGTAACTTATGTGAGTGAACTGACCTATGAAAAAGAGACATTATGATGCTGGGTGGAGCCAACTGGAAGCCTGCCAATAGAAATGCGAGGTACTCTACAGTGGGTGGTTCACCCATATGTCGGCTTGTACGATAGAGGACCCTTATGTGGGAAGGGCTGTCCAGTGGACTGCCTATAAATAGAAAATACATAATTGCCATGGGCAGGCCTACTAAGATGCCTCCCAATATGAGAATACCACTCTGGTGTTGGTAAGATTGAGCATAGAACTGCCCGTGTGCTTAATGGAAGGACCTGGTGTGTACTCAGACGAATAAAGAACTCCTTGCAGAGAAAGATCCTGTAGTATAGGCAGGGATTCACCAACAGAAATGAGAACAACTTTTACGTGGGTGGAACTGCCTAGAGGCCTGCTTCTACGGAAAAGAAATACCCTGGGTTGAGAGGGAATGAACAGAAGCCTTTGAATAAAGAATAGAAGAACCTTGGTTATAGATGGGGTTAACTAGAAGCCTGCCAATCATAAGAAGGACTTGACGGGGATGGGGCTGTCCAAAGACTTGCCTGTAATGATGGTGGTGAAGACATTTATCTGGTTGGAGCTGGCAGAGGGGTTTGACTGTGTTAATAAAAAGGACTCTGAATTGGTTGCAGTATCAGAGACCTGTTTGTAACAAATTAGGAAAACCCCTGTATGGCGAGATAAAATAGAAGCCCGACTATAGTAATAAAGAGGATCGAAAATGGGCAAGGGTGGCTGGGCGCGGTGGCTCACGCCTGGATTCCCAGCACTTTGGGAGGCCTAGGTGGGTGGATCACCTGAGGTCAGGAGTTCGAGAACAGCCTGGCCAACATGGCGAAACCCCGTCTCTACTAAAAATACGAAAAAATTAGCCAGATGTGGTGGTGCACGCCTGTAGTCCCAGCTACTCGGGAGGCTGAGGCACCAGAATCACTTGAACCGGGAGGCAGAGGTTGCGGTGAGCCAAGATTGTGCAACTTCGCTCCAGCCTGGGTGACAGAGCGAGATTCTATCTCGAGAAAAAAAAAATCCAGATGATAATCATTTCTGTTGAAATTTCAAGGAAGACATAAGGACTAACTTAACATCAACAAATTAACAAGATGTGCCACTTCCTGTAGGCATAATGATGGAGAAACATAATTTCTGTAGAAACGCTTATGTAAGTACTGTCCTGATGAATATTGGGAGCACCTCAGAGTTTGTATAGATGAGAACTGATTTGGAGAGTGAGGGTACTATTCTTAGTAGGGCACTGTTACCCTTGGTTGACATACTGACCATGACAGCCCCCTTTCTCCTACAGAGCTCCCCTCAGCCCAAGACCATGCAGTACTTTTTAATGAAGACTTATTCCTTACAGAATTGATTCCCTTACTATACTTTTCAGTTCTAGAATTCCCAGATTTTATTTGACTTTCAAAGAAGTGACTCATCAAGACAATTTTGGAATTGAGATAGGCCTCCACCATCCATTCACCTCAAATGATGGGTGCTCAGAAAAAAAGAGTGTTGTTCACATCCTGAAGGAATAACTTTGCTCTGGCAATGAAGCCACCTACATTCCTATTGTGACTACTGTTTACACTCAGTCACTGCTATGTCATCCTCCCCTTACAGCAGGGGAGTGCACCTACACTCCAGCAAAGAGAGTTCTGGTCTTTATCTAACTGTAGTCCCATACTCAGATAGTTATTTCCTCACTATCTTTGGGCTTGTACATGAAGGAGATGCTCAACAGCAGCATCAGAAGCTCACCATTAGATGGCCAAATACATAAAGAAATGACCAAGGCTACAAATCATCCTACAACAGGGCATGACATTCAGCTGAGGAAGTGGGGTTTGAGGTAGAGATGGGGGAGGGGCAGTGCTCTTATTCCAAAATGTCTAGTATTCCTGATACAACCAAAAGTTAGGAACCATTTCTGGACGTATCCTGGAAAAAAATAAATAAACTTGTTTGTGAAGTGTTGACCTTTATTGGGCCGGAGATGCCTTGTAATTTGTTGAGCATTCTCTAAACAGTCTTTTAGTCTATTGGTGAAATTACACAATGGTCAAATTGATAGAAATTAAATGATTTGAGCCATTATTTATGAGTTTGATACAATTAAGAATTAGTAGAGAAAATCATGTAAAATTTTGTGAGTAGTTTGGGCTGCTTTTCACAATTTGGAGACAGTTTTGGTTTTGTGCTTTATTTGGTAATTTTATTTCTAGTCTATTGTAAACCAATTACTCCCATTCTTACATTTCATGATGTATATATTAATTTCTTAATTAAACATAATTTGAAAATGAATTTTATCAACCGCCAAGTTATTATTATACTTCATAACTCATGCATTTTATGTTGATGGGTAAACTACTGTTTCTCCTTTTTGGGGCAATGTTATGCTAAATTTTTAATATTTTACACAGACACTACATCATTCTCCCCTTTTAGAATTTACTCAGACCTTGAAGGAAAGTTTTTAGACTTGTTTCACCCGATGTTCTCCCAAGAATCAGCCTCTGGGTTCCCTCTTCCCTTTGGGCGTGTACATAGAATTATGTGGTAAACAGACAATTAATAGCAGTCAACAGTCCCAGGAAATCAAATGCTCAAGCTCACTAGCATCAAACAACAGTAGATGCCAACTATGTCAGGGGACAGATAGGATGCACTGAACCCAGAGCACTTTACACTGCACATTGAGTTGTCAGTGGATAGCCCTTGCATGGGCTAGGGCTCTATCTTTTTGGGGGAGAAACGTCTGGTCTGGCATGGTTTAAGAAGGCTTCTCTGCATAAGCTTTAAATGAGAGAGTGGCAGTCTTTTAAATGGACTGTATCATTTAGTCAATTAGAAAAGTAGAATTTAAAAAATTGTGATTTTTATGAAATTTTAAAGAAAATTTTATAAAGCTTTTCCACTATATTTCACTAAGGGTTTTTATAGTTTTAGCTCTTATGCATAAGCTTTTGATCCATTTCAGTTAATTTTTGTATATGGTGTTAGGTAAAGGTCCAACTTCATGTTTTTACAAGTAGATATCTAGCTTTCACAGCACCTTTTGTTGAAAAGTTTGCGTTTACCCCACTTAATGATCTTGACACTCTCGTTGAAAATCATTTGACCATATATGCAAAGGTTTATTTATTAGCACTCTATTATATTTCACTGGTTAATATGTCTCCACCCTCTTTTTTATTAAACTACTTTATTGAGGCATGATTAACATACAAAATGCTATATATATTTGATATATACGACTTCATGAGTTTGGAGATAAGTATACAATCATGAAACCATCACCAAAATCTATGCCATAAACGTATTCATCGCTTCTCAAAATTTCCTTCTCCTCTTTGTTATTTTGTCTGTATGCGTATGAAAAGAAAACATGAAATCTACCATTTAAGGAGTTTTAAACAATAAAATATGGTATTTTTAACTATAGGCATAGTGAGGAAGAGATCTTTAGGGCTTACTCATCTTGCATAACTGAGACTTTGTACCCTTTAATTAATATCTCCCATTTCCTTCTCTTCCTACCTGCTGGCAACCACCATTTTACACTCTGCTTCTATGAGTTTGACTATTTTAGATTTCTCATCAAAATGATATCATATGGTATTTGTCCATCCGTGTTTGACTTATTTCACTTAGCATAATGTCCTCTAGGTTCATCCATGTTGTCACAAATGGCAGGATTTCCTTCTCTTTAAAGGCCTAATAATATTCTAATGTATGTTTAGACAATATTTTCTCTTTCCCCCACCCATATTAACAAATAAAAATTGTATATATTTATGGTGTAGAACATGATGTTTTGATATACGTTGTGAAATGATTACCATAATCAAGCTAATTAACATATTTTTCATCACACATAGTTCTCTTGTGAGAAGAATATTTGAGATCTACTGTCTCAACAAAATTGAATATACAACAGGGTATTATTGATCATTGTCATCATGATTTACATTAGAAATGCAGAATTTATTCATCCTGCTTAACTGAAACTTTGTACCCTTTGACCAACATCTCCCCACTTCATTTCCAGCCCCTGGCAACCACCATTTTACTCTTTGCTTCTGTGAGTTTAACATTTTTAGATTCCACATATAAGTAAGATCATAAAGCTTTTGTCTTTCTGTACTTCAATTATTTCACTTAGCATAAAGTTCTCCCGGTTCATCCATGTTGTTGCAAATGGCAGAATTTCTTACTTTTAAGGTTAATAATATTTTATTTTATAGAAAATGTATATATATATACATATATATATATATATAGTCATGCATTGAGAACGATGGTGATACATTCTGAGAAATGTGTCGTTAGATGATTTTGTCATTGTGCAGACAGCATAGAGTGTTCTTACACAAACCTAGATGGTATAGCCTATTACACGTCTAGGCTTTATGTTATAGCTTATTGCTCCTAGGCTACAAAGCTGTACAGTGCACTACTGTACTGAATATTATAGGCAATTGTAACACAATGATAAGTATTTGTGTATCTAAACATGGAAAAGGCGCAGTTAAAATACAGTATTATAATCCTATGGGACCACCACCACATATATGGTCTATCATTAACTGAAACATCATTACGTGGCACATGATTGCATATAATCACATTTTCTTTATATATTTATCCATCAGCAAACACTTAGGTTGATTCATAGCTTGGCTATTGTGAATAATGCTGCAATTAACATGGGATGCAGATATTGCTTTAAGATATTGATTTCATTTACTTTGGATATATACTCAGAAGTAGCATTGCTGGATTATATGGTAGTTCTATTTTAAATTTTTAGAGAAACCTCCATGCTGTTTTCAATAATGGCTGCACCAATTTACATCACTATCGACAGTATTCTTGAAAACACGTATCTTTCCTTTTTTTGATAATAGCTATTGTAACACGTATGAGGTGATAGCTCATTGTAGTTTTTATTTACATCGTCCTGAGGATTAGTGATGCCGAATGCCTTTTCATATACTTGTTGGCCATTGCTATGTCTTACTTGGAGAAATATCTATTCAGTTTCTTTGTCTATTTTTAAAGCAGGTGATTTTTTTTCTATTAAGTTGTAGGTGCTCCTTATGTGTTTTGGATATTAACCCTTTATCAGACATATGGTTTGCAAATATTTTCTCTCATTCTGTAGTTTGACTTTTCATTTTGTTGATTATTTCCTTTGCTGTGCAGGAGCTTCTTAGTTTGATGTAATTCCATTTGACATTTTTACTTTTGTTGTCTGTGCTTTTGGGTTAAAAAAATTATTGGCTCAGACAATGTCAAGAAGATTTTCCCTTATGTTTTAGTCCATGAGTTTTATAGTTTCCAATCTTATGTTAACACCTTTAATTCATTTTGAGTTGAATTTTGCACATAGTGTAAGATAAGGGTCCAGTTTTCCCAGCAAGTATCAAAAGTGGATTATCTTTTACCCATTACATATTCTTGGCACCCTTGTTGAAGATCAATTGACAGTATATGTGTGAGCTTATTTCTGGGTTCTCTATTCAGACATTTAATATTATTTTTTAATCCACAAACATGATATATCTTTCTATTTATTTGTTTGTGCTTCAATTTGTTTCATCCATGTTTTATAGTTTGCAATGTACAGGTCCTTCATTTCCTTGGTTAAGTTTTTTCCTAAGTATTTTATTCTTTTTGATGCTATTATAAATAGAAATTTTGTCTTAATTTTCTTTTTGAATAATTCATTGTTACTGTATAGAAATACAACTGATTTTCATATGATGATTTTGTATCCTGCAACTTTACTACATTTATTTATTAGTTCTAACAAATATTTTACAGAGTTTTTGCAGAGTTAGTGTTTTCTACACAAAATCATGTCATCTTCAAACAGAGATAATTTCACTTCTGATTTGAATGGCTTTTATTTCTTTTTCTTGCCAAGTAGTTTTAGCTGGGACTTCCAATACTATTTTGAATAGAAGGTGTGAAAGTGGACCTCCTTGACTTGTTCCAGATCTTACAGGAAAGCTTTTAGCTCTTCACCATTGAGCATGTTGTTAGCTGTGAGCTTTTCATATACAGTCTTCATTGTGCTAAGGTAAGTTCCTTCTATAACTCATTTATTGAGAGTTTTTTTAAAATCTTTAAAGGGTGTTGACAGGAAAAGAAAACCAAACACCGCATGTTCTCACTCATAAGTGGGAGTTGAACAAAGAGAACACATGGACACAGGGAGGGGAAGAACACACACTGGGGCCTGTTGGGGGATGCGGAGTAAGGGGAGGGAGAGCATTAGGACAAATACCTAATGCATGCGGGGCTTAAAACCTATATGACGGGTTAATAGGTGCAGCAAAGCACCACAGCACACGTATACCTATGTAACAAACCTGCACGTTCTGCACATGTATTGCAGAATGTAAAATTGAAAAAGGAAAAAAAAAAAGAAAAAAGGTTGTTGAGTTTGACAAAGGCTTTTATTACATCTATTGAGATGATCATGTGCTTTTCCCCCTGCATTCTGTTAATGTGATGTATTATATTGATTTGCATATGTTAAAACATTCTTACATCACAGGGATAAAGAACACCTGGGTGTGGTATATAATACTTTTATTTTGCTGTTGAATTTGGTTTGCTAATATTTTATTCAGGATATATGTACTCTTGTTCATCAGGGATATTGGCCTGTAGTTTTCTGGTGGTGTCTTTATCTGGCTTTGGTATCAGGGCAATGCTGGCCTAATAAAAGGAGTTTGGAAGTGCTATTTCTTCTATTTTTTTGAAAGACTTTAAGAGTGATTGATATTGTTTCTTCTTTAAATATTTGGTAGATTTCATTTGTGAAGCCAGCTGGTCGTGGGCTTTTGGGAGATTTATGATTACTGATTTAGTCTCATTATTTGTTTTTTGTTGTGGCCAGGCTTTCTTTTTTCTTCTAGATTCAAGTTTGGTAGGATGTATGTTTCTATGAATTTATCCTTTTCTTCTAGGTTATCTAATTTCTTGGTTATAATTGTTCATTATAATCGTTCATGATCTTTTAAAAATTTCTGTAGCATTGTTTACAATGTTCTCTTTTTGATTTCTGATTTTATTTATTTGAATCCTCTCTTTCTTCATAGTTCCAGGTGTTTGTGGACCTTATCTTTTCAATAAATCATCTCTTTGTTTCATTAATTTTTTTCTATTGTTTTTCGTCTTCTATTTATTTCTGCTCTCATCTTTGTTATTTTCTTCCTCCTGTTAACTTTGGGCTTTGTTTGTTATTTTCTAGTCCTTTTAGGTATAAAGTTAGGTTATTAACATTTTTTTTCCTTGTTTAATATTGGTGTTTACCACTATAAACTTCTCTCTTGGCACTTCTTTGCATCTAATAAGTTTTGTTGAGTTGTATTTTTGTTTTCTTTTCTCTCAAGATAATTTCTAACTTTCCTTTGGGTTTTTTCTTTGATTTAATGGTTGTTCAAGAATGTGCTGTATAATTTTCACATATTTGTGAATTTTTCCATTTCTCTTTTGTTATTGATTGCTAGTTAGATTCCCCTGGGGTCAGAAAAGGTATTTGGAATGATCTTAATATTTTTAAATTTGTTGAGACTTGTTTTGTGACCAAGAATGTAATCTTCCCTGGAGAGTGTATAGGATGCACTTGAGAAGAATGTGTATCTTATTGCTGATTGGTAGTGTCTTAGTCCAGTCAGGTGGCTATAACAAAATACCATAGACTAGATGGTTTGCAGACAACCGAAATTTGTTTCTAACAGTTCTGCAGGCTGGGACATCCAAAATCAAGGCACTAGCTGATTCAGTGTCTGGTGAGAGCCTGCTTCCTTGTTCACATATACCTGTCCTTTCACTGTGTCCTTACATGGCAGAAGGGGTGAGAATGTATTTTATAAGGGCACTAATGCCATTCTTGCTGGCTCCAACCTCATCACCTAATCACCTCACAAAGGCTCCACCTCCAAATATCTTCACATGGGAATTAGGTTTCGATAATGAATTTTGGGGGGACACAAACATTCAGTCCATAGCAGGTGGAAGGAATGTTCTGTACATGTCTGTTAGGTCCATTTGACCTATAAAGTTGCAGTCTGCCATTTCCTTATTAATTTTATGTCTGTTTGTTTTTTCTATTATTTAAACTGGGATATTGAAGTCCTCTATGTATTCCTTCTTTTCAGATCTATAAATGTTTGATATAAACACATGTGCATGCACACACACATATATACTCAAATTGTTACTCTGATATTGGATGCACATATGTTTGTAATTGTAATATATTCCTTTTGAATCAATTCTTTACCATATTGTTACTCTGATATTGGATGCATATATATTTGTAATTGTTATATATTCCTATTGAATCAATTCTTTATCACTATGTAATAACCTTTTTATCTTTTCTGACAGTTTTCAACTTATAACCTATTTTATCTAATGTAAGTATAACAACTCCTGCTCTCTTTTGGTTACTGTTTGCATGGAATGTCTTCTTCTGTCCTCTTACTTTCAGCCTATATGTGTTCTTAAATCTAAAGGAGTCTTTTGTCAACAGCACATAGACAGGTTTTGGGTTTGTTTTTTCACATTAAGCCATTCTATATCTTTGGATTTGTGCATTTAATGCATTTACATTTAAAGTAGCTATCGATAGATAGGGACTTATTATTGCCACTTTGTTAATTGTTTTCTGTGTGTTTTGTAATCATTTTCGTCTAATCTTCCTCTCTTGAAATCTTACTTTATGATTAGTGGATTTTTGTAGTGATATTCTTTGAATTGTTTTGTATTTTTTTTGTATCTACTATCGGTTTTTTTCTTTGTAGTTATCATGAGACTACACAAAATTTCATTTAGTTGTAAAAATCTATTTTATGCTGATAATAACTAAACTTTAATTGCATGTGAAAACGCTATACTTTTTATTCTCTCCTGTACCCAAATGTTATGTTATTGAAGCCAAAATTTAATTCTTTTTATATTGTGTATCCATTAACAAACTTTTATGGTTATATTCTAGGATTTAATGTGTTTTATGCACTACTGCTACAGTGAAATGATTATGTATTTGTATATTTAGCTTTACTAGTGAGACTTATATTTTCATATGCTTTCAACAAGTATCTGTTTAGCTTTTTTTTTTTTTTTTTGAGATGGAATCTCACTCGGTCACCCAGGCTGGAGTGCGGTAGCACGATCTTGGCAGGCTTGGCTAATTTTTGTACTTTTAGTAGAGATGGGTTTTTGCCATGTTGGCCAGGCTGGTCTCGAACTCCTGACCTCAAGTGATCCACCCACCTTGGCCTCCCATAGTGCTGGGATTACAAGCATGAGCCACCGCACCCAGCCCCTTTATCACTTCTTGTAAGGAAGTGCTATTGCTGACAAACCCCCTCAGTTTCTATTTCTGTTTTTCTCAGAAAGTGTTTGCTCTCCTTTTTTTTTTTTTTTTTTGAGATGGTGTCTGTCACCCAGGCTGGAGTGCCGTGGTGCAATCTCGGCTCACTGCAACCTCCACCTCCTGAGTTTAAGCGATTCTCCTGCCTCAGCCTTCTGAGTAGCTGGGATTACAGGCATGTGCCACCGTGCCCAGCTAATTTTTGTATTTTTAGTATAGATGGGGTTTTGCCATGTTGGCCAGGCTGGTCTCGAACTCCTGAACTCAGGTGACCTGCCCACCTCGGCCTCCTAAAGTGCTAGGATTACAGATGTTAGCCACTGCACCCATCCTCTCCTTTATTTTTAAATTTCTTTCAGCACTTTTAATATAGCATCACACTGTTTCCTGGCCTGAAAGGTTTTTGCTGAGAAATCCACTCAATTGTATGGACATTTTCTTATTTGCTGAGAAATCCACTCAATTGTATGGACATTTTCTTATTTGCTGAGAAATCCACTCAATTGTGTGGACATTCTCTTATATGTGATGACTCATGTTTCTTTTGCTGTTTTCAAAATTCTCTCCTTATCTTTGACTTTTGATAATTTAATTATAATATCTATCTCCATAGACCTCTTTACATTCAACATATTTGGAGTCCTTTGGACTTCATGAATTTGGATGTCCATTTGCCTCACCATAAGTGGGAAGTTTTCAGCCATTATTTCTTTAAATAAACTATCTGCCCTTTCTCTTTCTCTTACCCTTCTTTGAGTTCCATAATGTGTATATTTATTCTTCTGATGATGTCCCATATATCCCATAGTCTTTCTTTACTTTTTTTTTCTTTAAAGGCTAGTCAAGTGAAGCACTGGGAGTACAGAAAGAGCAAAGAAATCTGTAATTGGATGTGATCAATTAGTTGTAAGCATCACTGCACTCAAACCAGCCTACTAATTTTAATTGTATTTTTATATTGTTTCTTTGATTGGATAATTTCAAATAACCTGTTTTTGAATTCACTGATTCTTTCATCTGATTGATTGAGCTTGCTGTTGAAGCTCTCTATTGAATTTTTCAGTTCAGACACTGTATTCTTCAGCTCCAGGATATGTGTTTGGTTCCTTTTATAATTTCTATCTCTTTGTTGAGCATCTGATATTATTTATTTATTATTTTTTCTGATTTTTGTTTCATTTTCTATCTTTGTTTTCTTGTAGCTTGCTGAGCATCTTTAACATGATTATTTTGAATTATTTGTGGCCAGTTCATAGACCTCCATTTTTTAAATTATAGATTTAAGGAATACAAGTGCAGTTTTGTTACATGAATATATTGCATAGTGGTGAAGTCTGAGCTTTTAGTGAAGCCATCAACCCAATAGTATACATTGCATCCATTAAGTAATTTTTCATCCCTCACCCTCCTTCAACACTTCCACCCTCCTGAACCTCCAATATCTATTATTCCACTTTCTATATTCCTGTGTAGGCATCACTTAGCTCCCATTTATAAGTAACAACATGTGGTATTTGACTTTCTGTTTCTGAGTAATTTCACTTAAGACAATGGTCTCTAGTTCCATCCACACTACTGCAAGACATGATTTAATTTTTTTTAACTAAGTTGTATTCCATGGGAGATATATATATATATATATATTTTTCTTTATCCACTCATTCATTGATGAACATTTAGGTTGATTCCATATCTTTGCTACTGTGAATAGTGTGGCAATAAACATATAAGTGCAGTTATCATTTTGGTATAATAATTTCTTTTCTTTCAGATACATACCCAGTAATGAGATTGTTGGATCAAATTGTAGTTCTATTTTTAGTTCTTTAAGAAATCTCCACACTGATTTCTATTGAGGTTTTAATAATTTACATTCCCATTAACAGTATATAAGTGTTTCCTTTCCTCCACATCCTCACCAATATATGTTTTTTTTTAACTTTTTAATAATAGCCATTATTCTGACTGGTGTGAGATGATATCTCATTGTGGTTTTAATTTGCATTTCCCTGATGATTAGTGATGTTGAGCATTTTTTCCTATGCTTATTGGTAATTTCTATGTCTTCTTTTGGAAAATATCTACTCATGTCTTTTGCCCACTATTTAATGGGGTATTTATTGTTTTCTTATTGAAATGTTTGAGTTCCTCATAGATTCTGAATGTTAGTCCTTTGTCAGTTGCATACTTTGCATATATTTTCTCTCATACATCAGATTGTCCATTCATTCTGTTGATGATTTATTTTGCTGTGCAGAAGCTTTTAGTTTAATTAACTCCCATTTGCCTACTTTTGTTTTTGTTCCTATGATTTAGAGGTCTCAGTCATAAATACTTTGCCAAGGCTAATGTCCGGAAGAGTGTTTTCCTAGGTTTTTTCTAGTATTTTAATAGTTTCCAGTCTTACCTTTAAATCTTGAATCCACCTTGAGTTGATTTCTGCGTATGGTGAAAGATAGGGATCCAGTTTCATTCTTCTGCACATGGCAATCCATTTATCCCAGAACCATTTATTGAATAGGGAGTCCTTTCTCCAGTGTATGTTTTTGTTGACTTTGTTAAAAATCAATTGGCATTAGGTATGTTATGTGGCTTTATTTTTGAGCTTATATACATTGAACTATATTTATATTTTTATGTGAGTATTATGTTGTTTTTGTTACTATAGGCTTGCAGTATAATTTGAAGTCAGGTAATGTGATGCCTCCAGCTTTGTTCTTTTTGTTTAGAATTGATTTGGCTATTTAGGCTCTTTCTTGGTTCCATATAGATTTTAGGATTATTTTTTCTAATTTCTGTGAAAAATGATGGTATTTTGGTAAGATTTGCATTGTATCTGTAGATTGCATTGGGTAGTATGGTCATTTTAATGATTTTGATTATTCCAATTCATGAGCATGAGATGTTTTTCTATTTGCTTGTGTCATCTATGATTTTTATCATGAGTGTTTTGTAGGTTTTCTTGTAGATATCTTTCACCTGCTTGATTAAATATACTCCCAGTTATTTTTTTTTTTTTAGCTATTGTAGTTCAGATTTACTTCTTGATTTGGTTTCCAGATTGATTGTTATTGCTATATAGAAATGCAATTGATTTTTGTATATTCATTGTGTATCCTGAAACTTTACTGAATTTATTTATCAAATCTAGGAGTCTGGATAAAGTCTTAAGGGATTTCTAGGTATAAGATTATATTATTAATATCACCAAACAGAGGTAATTTACTTGCTCTTTTCTAATTCATGCCTTCTGTCCTCTAAGGCTTCTGCTGAGAAATCACCTAATAATTTCATTTAGGGTCTTTGCTATGTATGAGTATCTTTTGTTGCTTTCAACATTCTCTCTCTTTATCTTTCGACAATTTGATTGTAATATGTCTCAATGTGGGTCTTTTTGGGTTTTTCCTTTTTGGAGTTTGTTGAGCTTCTTGGATTTGATTATTCATGTTCTTCCTCAAATATAGGAAATTCTCTGTCATTATTTTTTTATATAGCCTTTATCTCTTTTTCTCTCCTTTTGAACTACCACAATGTATATACTGGTCCACTTGATCATGTCTCATAACTTCCTTAGGCTCTATTCACTTTCTCCTGTCTTTTTTCTTTCTGCTTCTTAGACTTGATAATTTCCCAATGTCTTCTCTTCAAGTTCACCAATTCTTTCTTCTGCATACTCAAATTTGCTGTTGAACCCCTTAGCAAATATTTCAATCAATATGGTCATTATATTTTCCAATTCCAGAATTTTTATTTTTTCTTTTTTAAAAAATAATTTCTCTTTGTTGATATTCTTGTTTTTTATATGTTGTTTTCCTGAAAGCTTTAGTTTTTTATCTGTTTTCCTTCAGTTCTTTGAGCATATTTATGACAGTTTTAAAGTCTTTTGACTAGCTTTATGCCTGTGCTTCCTCAGGGATTGCTTTTGTCATTTCATTTTTATCCTTTGAATTGGTTATGTCCTTTCCTGTTTCATTGTATACATCATGAATTTTTGTTGTTGAAAATTGCACACTAAAAAAATGTAGGGGAGGTGGTGGGAAGAGATTGGTCAACAGGTATGAAGCTACAGTTAGAAGGAATAAGTTCTGATGTTCTATTACATAGTAGTATGATTAGAGTTAACAATAACGCATTGTATATTTCAAAATAATTAGAAAATAGGTCTTTGAACATTCTCATTACAAAGAAATAATAAATGTTTAAGGTGATGGATAATGGTAATTACTGTGATTTTATCATTACATAATATATACATGTATCAAAACATCATGTTGTAATACATAAATATGTGCAATTATTATGTGTCAATTATAATTTTTTAAAGAGTCACCTCTCCCACTTTTCACAATTGGCTCTGTGCCAAAATAGTCCTTCACTGATTAGCTAACCATGTTCTGTTTGCAACAGCCTGAGGGGAAAGCCTATGATCTTCTCAGTCTGGATATTTTATATAAATGTAATACAATGTGTGATCTTTATGTCTGATTCTTCCACAAAGCATATTTTCTTTTTAAAAATTTTCCTTTAGGTTCAGAGGTACTTGTGCATATTTGTTATATAGGTAAGTTGCATGCCATGGGGTTTGGTGTGCAGATTATTTTGCCATCCAAGTAATAAGCATAGTACCTAATAAGGTAGTTTTTCTATCCTCACCTTCCTTCTTTCTTCCATCCTCAAGTAGGCCCTGCTGTCTGTTGTTCCATTATTTGTTTCCATATGTACTCACATGTTTATTTCCCACTTATAAGTGGGAACATGTGGTATTTGGTTTTCTGTTCCTGCATTAGTTTGCTTAGGATAATGGCCTCCAGCACCATCCATGTTGCTGCAAAGGAAATGATCTCATTCTTCTTTTATGACTGCATAGTATTCCATGGTGTATATGTACCACATTTTCTTTATCCAGTCTACCACTGATGGCCATTTAGATTGATTCCACATCTTTGCTATTGTGAATAGTACTGTGATGAACATACGCATGCATCTATCTTTATGGTAGAATGATTTATATTCCTTTGGCTATAATCCCAATAATGGGATTGCTGGGTGGAATGGTAATTCTACTTTGAGCTCTTTGAGAAATTGCCAAACTGCTTCCCACAATGGCTGAACTAATTTACATTCTCAACAGCAGTGTATAAGTATTCTTTTTTCTCAGCAACCTCGCCAGCATTGCTTTCTAATAATAGCCATTCTTACTGATGTGAGATGGTATCTCATGGTGATTTTGATTTGCATTCTGTAATGATTAGTGATGTTGAGCACTTTTTCATATGCTTGTTAGTCATGTGTGTGTCTTTTTTAAAAAAATGTGTATTTATGTTCTTTGCCCGTTGTTAATGGGATTGTTTGTTTGTTGCTTGTTGATTTGTTGCAGTCATTTATAGACTCTGGACATTGACTTTTGTTGGATGTGTAGTTTGAAAATATTTTCTCCTATTCTGTAGGTTGCCTGTTAATTCTGTAGGTTGCCTGTTAACTCTGTTGCTAGTTTCTTTTGCTATGCAGAAGCTCTTTAGTTTAATTAGGCCCTATTTGTCTAACGTTGTTTATGTTGTAATTGCTTTTGGCATCTTCATCATGAAATCTTTGCCGGGTCCTATGTCCAGAATGGCATTTCCTAGGTTGTCTTCCAGGTTTTTATAGTTTTAGATTTTACATTTAGGTCTTTAATCCATGTTGAGTTGATTTTTGTGTATGGTATAAGGAACAGGTCCTGTTTCAATCTTCTGCATATTGCTAGCCAGCTATCCCAGCACCATTTATTGAATAGGGAGTCCTTCCCCCATTTCTTGTTTTTGTTTACTTTTTCAAAGACCAGATGATTATGGGTGTGTGGCATTATTTCTGGGCTATCTATTCTGTTCCATTGGTCTATGTCTCTGTTTCTGTACCCATACCATGCTGTTTTGTTCGTAAAAGCCTTATAGTATATTTTGAAGTCTGGTAACATAATGCCTCCAGCTTTGTTCTTTTTGCATTTCACTTAGGATATCTTCGGTTCATCCATGTTTTAACATATATTAGTACTTCATTGCTTTTTATGGCTGAATAATATTCCAGTGAATGGGCATATTTTAATATATTGTGCTTATTCACTGTTCCAGTGGTGGACATTTAGATTGTTTTCACCTTTGGACTATTGTGAATATTACTGCTATGAGCATTCATGTACAAGCTTTTGTTTGAACACCAGTTTTCAATTCTCTCAAAAGTATATCTAGGATTGGAATTACTGGGAAACAAGGAGATTCTAAGTTTAACTTATTGAGGAAGAGTTGTTTACACAGTGGCTGCATCATTTTACACTTTAACCAGTAATATAGAAGGGTTCCAATCTCTCCACATCTTTACCATTGCTTATTTTCTGATTTTTAAAATTATAGCCAGCTTAGTGGCTATGAGGTAGTAATTCATTATGGTTTTGATTTGTATTTTTCTTAATGAATAATGATGGTGAGCATCTTTTCGTGTATGTATTTGCCATTTATATATCTTCTTTGGGTAAAAGTCTGCTGAAATCCTTTGCTCCATTTTTTAATAGAGTTGATGTTTTTTGTTTTGTTTTGTTTTTGCTAAGTTGAAGGAGATCTTTATAAAGTCTGGTTATTTGACACTTAACCACATATATGACTTGCAAATATTTTCTGTAATTGTGTGGTTTTTCTTATAAATTTATTGATAAAATATTTTTCATGTGCAAAAGTTGAAGGTTTGAAGTCCAATTTGTCTATTTTTTGTTGTTTGTGCTTTTAGTGTCATATTTAAGAATCCATTATTAAATCCAAAGTCATACAAAATATACCCTTAGGTTTTCTTTTAATAGTTTTATATTTTTGTCTCTTATATTGAGAACTCTGATCAACTTTGACTTAATTTTTGTATATATTTTGTATATGGTGTGAGGTAACGGTCCAACTGCATTGTAAACAGTTTTGCATGTGGCTATGCAATTGTCCCAACATCATTTGTTGAAGTGATTCTAGTTTCCCCATTGAATGTTTTTGGCAGCCCTTTCAAAAATCAATTGATCAAAGATTTATCAGTTTATTTCTGGAATCTCAATTGTATCCCATTAATTTGTATTTTTATCTTTACATTAGTACCATGTTGTTTTTGATTGCTGTAACTTTGTAGTAAGTTTTGAACCTAAAATTTTGAGTCCTTCAATTTTCTAATTTTTTTGGCTATTCAGTGTCTCTTGAAATGCCATTTGACTTTTAGAAATTTTATTTTTATTTCAACAATGAATCCACTGGAATTTTGATAGGGATTGCATTGAATATGTAGATTTCTTTGGGGAGTATTGCTACCTTTTAAAAAAAGTTATTTATTTTTGAATTATTTTAATTACAAAATTATATGTATTTATGGTGTACAACATGGTGTTTTGGAATATACATTGTGGAATGGCTAAATCAAGCTAATTAATATATGCATTACCTCATATATTTATCATTTTTGTGGTTAGAACACTTGACATCTCTTTTAGCAGTTTTCTAGTGTACAGTGCATTCTTTTTAATCATAGCCATCATGTTGTACAATTGATCTCTTGAACTAATTCCTCCTGTCTATCTGAAATTGTGTATCCTTTAACCAACATATCCCCAGTCCTCTCTTCCCCTAGCCCTTGGTAACCCTCATGCTACTCTCTGCTTGTATACGTTTGACTTCATTAGATAGATTCCACATATAAATCAAATCATTTGGTATTTGTTTTTCTTGCCTGGCTTATTTTACATCCAGGTTCATTTATATCGTTGCAAATGACAGAATTTTCTTCTGTTTTGTCTATGTACCACATTTCTTTATCCAAGTATTACCATCTTAACAATATTTAGTCTTCCCATCCATAAATACGTGTTATATTTCCATTTGTCATTTGCTTAGGTCATCTTTAATTTCTTTCAGCATATCATGTAGTTTTCAGTGTAAAAACCTTGCATCTCCTTGGTTAAATTTATTCCTAGGTATTTTATTCTTTTTGATACTATCATAAATGGAATTGTTTCTTAATTTTTTTTCAGATTGTCAATTTCTAGGATACAGAAATAAAACAGATTTTTGTCTGTTCATCTCATATCTTGCGACTTTGCAGAATTCATTGATGGGTTCCAAACATTTTTCATGGGATTTTTAGTATTTTTATATATAAAGTCATGCAATTTGAAAGTAGACATATTTTTATTTTTTTCTTTTCAGTTTAGATGGTTTTATTTTTCTTCTTTAATTGATTTTGCTGGAACTTACAGTACAATGTCCAATGGAAGGGATGAATGTGTGCACCTTTATTTTGTTCCTGATTTTATGGGGAGAGCTTTCAGTTTTTCATCACTGAAATTTTAATAAATGCTTTCCCATGTTGAGGAAATTCTCTTCTATTCCTAGGTTGTTAAGGGTTTTTATAATGGAAGCGTGTTCAAATTAGTCACATGCTTTTTCTGAATCAGTTGAAATGATCATGTGATTTTTTTCTCCCTAATTTTGCTAATGTGGTGTATTATATTGACTGCTTTCCATATATTGAAACACCCTTGCATTTCTGGAACAAATCTCACTTGGCAATGGTGAATTATTATTTTAATTTGCTTCTGGATTTTATTTGCTAATATTTTGCTGAAGATTTTTGCACATGTATTCATAAGTGTTATTTGTCTGTGGCTCTCTTTTCTTGTCATATATTTGGTTTGGTATCAGAGTAATGCTGGCTTCATAGACTAAATTAAGAAGTATTCATTCCTTTTCATTTCTTTGAAGCATTTTAGAAGGATCGGTAATATTTCTTTTTAAAGAGTTTGATAGAATTTACTAGTGAAGCCATGTGATCCTGGGCTTTTCTTTGTTTGAAAGTTGTTGAGGGCTTATTCGGTCTCCTTACTAATAACAGGTCTATTTGGATTTTCTATTTATCATTGTGTTCAGTTGTGATAGTTGTGTGTATCTTTGGAATTTGTCCACTTTATCTAAGTTATCTAATTTTTTGGTGTACAAGTCATAATCATCTTGATAATGCTATTTATTTATATAAGGTTGGTAGTAATATCTGTATCTTCATTTCTTATATTAAAACTTGAGTCCTTTTTTGCCTTAATCAGTCTAGCTTAAGGTTTACCAATTTGTTGATCTTTTCAAAGAATGAGGCTTTGGTTTCAGGTTTTTCTCTGTGGTTGTTCTATTTTCTTTTACATTTCTCTCATCTTTATTATTTCCTCCTTATACTAGCTAGTATACTAGCTCATTATCTATTTTTTCTATAGTTTTTAGTTGTAAATGTAGTTTATTCACTTGTGACCTCTCTTTTCTTTTATTGTAAACACTTAAAACTATAAATTTTTCTCTGAGCACTCCTTCTGCCATATCCTATTTGCCTTACTATGTTGTGTTTTCGTTTTCATTCATCTCAAAGTATTTTCTAATTTCCCTTGTCATTTCTTTTTTGATCCATTGGTTGCTTACTTGTATCTTAAGTTCTAAAAATTTGGGGGAATTTCCAGCTTTTCTTCTGTTATCTATAGATGGTTTTATTCAGAGAAAACACTTTGTAAGGTTTCCATCTTTTGAAATTTATTGAGACTTGATTTGGTGGATTTTTTTAGTTACCATTTTGATTCTCTTCTTATTTTCTTTTTGTATATTTTCTAGTCATTTTCTTAGAACCAATGTGGGGACGAAAACTAACATCTTAAATTTATAACAATCTAGTTTCTATTGATACCAGCTTACCTTCAGCAGTATACAAAAATTCTCTGTCTATAAATCTCTAGCCCTCCCCCTTTATGTTATTGTCACAAATTACATATTTATACATTGCATGCCCATTAACATTTGTTTATAATATTGTTTTATGGACTTATCCTTTCTATCATATAGGAATAAAGAGACATTGCAAACACAAAATGAAACAAGATTGGCTTTTGTATTTGCTGCTGTATTTTTATTTAATGATATACTTTCTTGCATCATATGGCTTTGAGTTAACTGTCTATCATCCTTCATTTCAGCCTAAGAGACTACTTTTGTATTTCTTGTAAGGCAGGTCTACCAGTGACAAACTCCCTCAGCTTTTGTTTGTGTAGGAATAACTTAATTTCTTCTGTATTTTTGAGGAAGTGTTTTACCAGGCATAGAATTCTTGATTGACAGGGCTTTTTCTTTCAGCACTTTAAATATTATCTGCTGCCTCTAGACTCCACAGATTATGATAATAAATTGGCTTTTAATGTTATTGAGGATACCTTATACAATACAATTCATTTCTCTCTTGCTGCATTTAAGATATTTTATCTCTGGTTTGATAATTTAATTATAACGTGTTTTAGTATGAGCTGCTTTAGTATGTGCTGCTTTGAATCCAATGGATCTCAATGGGTTCTACTTGGAACCACTGAGATTCTTGGTTGTGTAGATTCATGTCTGTTAACAAATTTTCAAAGTTTTTTGACTTTATTTCTTCTTGTCTCTGCTCTCTTACTTCTTTTTTTCCTTCTGGGGACACAGTTATGGGTATGTTGGTAGGATCAATGGTGTACCATATGTACCTTAGAATCTTTATTTTTATTCATTATTTTTCTTTCTGCATCTCAGATTACATAATTTCAATTGACCCATTTGTATGTTTGCTGATTGTTTCTTTTCCTTGCTCAAGTCGTATGTGGAACACTTCTAGTGATTTTTCTAAAAGTATCAGTTATTATACCTTTTAGCTCCAAAATTTCGATTTGGTTTCTTTTAAATAATTGATTTTCCTTTATTGATATTCTTTCTGTAGTGACATACCATTCTCCTGGATTACATTACATATTTTTGCCAGATTCTCTTGAGCTCTTTGAACATATTAAAAGCCATTTATTTAAAGTCCTTTTCTAGTAAACTGAATGTCTGGTCTTCCTAGGTGACAGTTTCTGTTAATTTTATTTTTTTATTTGAAAGGGTCATGATTTCTTGTCTCTATTTCTATCATGTAATTTACTTTCTTCTTTTTTTAAAAAAGAATTATTTTTATTTTAAGTTCTGGGGTACAGGTGCAGGATGGGCAGGTGTGTTACATAGATAAACATATGTCATGGTCATTTACTGCACCTATCAACCCATCATTTAGGTAGTAAGCCCAGGATGCGTTAGCTATTTTTCCTAATGCTCTCCTTCCCCCACCACCCCCCGCGACATGCCCCAATGTGTATTGTTCCCATCCCTGTGTCCATGTGTTCTCATTGTTCAGCTCCTGCTTATAAGTGGGAACATGTGGTTTTTGCCTTTCTGTTCCTGCGGTAGTTTGCTGAGGATAATGGCTTCTAGCTCCATCAATGTCCCAGCAAAGGACATGATCTCATTCCTTTTGATGGCTACATAGTATCCCATCATGTATATGTACCACATTTTTTAATCCAGTCTATCATTGATGGAGATTTGGGTTGATACCATGTCTTTGCTATTGTGAATAGTGATGCAATGAACATACATGTGCATGTATCTTTGTAATAGAATGGTTTATATTCCTTTGGGTATATACCAAGTAATGGAATTGCTGGGTCAAATGGTATTTCTGGTTCTAAATCTTTGAGGAATTGCTACACTGTCTTCCACATGGTTCAACTAATTTACATTTCCACCAACAGTGTAAAAGCATTCCTATTTCTCCGCAACCTCGCCAGCATCTGTTGTTTCTTGACTTTTTAATAATCACCATTTTGACTGGCATGAGATGGTATTTCATTGTGGTTTTGATTTGCATTTCTCTAATGATCAGTGATGTTGAGCTTTTTTTCATATGTTTGTTGACTGCATGGATTTGAGAAGTGTCTGTTCATGTCCTTTGCACACTTTTTCATGGGGTTGTTTTGTTTTTCTCCTATAAATTTGTTTAAGTTCCTTGTAGAGTCTGGATATTAGAACCTTGTCACGTGGGTAGATGGCAAAAATTTTCTGCCATTCTGTAGGTTGCCTGTTCACTCTAATGATAAGTTTCTTTTGCAGTACAGAAGCTATTTAGTTGAATGAGATCCCATTTGTCAAGTTTTGCTTTTGTTGCAATTGCTTTTGGCAATTTCATCATGAAATCTTTGCCTGTGCCTATGTCCTGAATGGCATTGCCTATATTTTCTTTTAGGGTTTTTATAGCTTTGGGTTTTATATTTACATCTTTCATTCATCTTGAGTTAATTTTTGTATAAGGAGTAAGGAAGGGGTACAGTTTCAATTTTCTGCATATGGCTAGCCAATTCTCCCAGCACCATTTATTAAACAGGGAATCCCTTCCTCGTTGCTTGTTTTTGTCAGGATTGTCAAAGATCAGATGGTTGTAAATGTGCAGTCTTATTTCTGAGTTCTCTATTCTATTCCATTGGTGTATGTGTTTTTCTACCAGTACCATGCTGTTTTGGTTACTGTAGCCTTGTAGTATAGTTTGAAGTCTGGTGACGTGATGCCTCCATCTTTGTTCTTTTTGCTCAGAGTTGTCTTGGCTATATGAGCTCTTTTTTGGTTTCATATGAATTTTAAAATACTTTCTTCTAATTCTGTGAAGAATGTCAATGGTAGTTTAATGGGAGTAGCATTGAATCTATAGATTGCTTTGGGCAGTATGGCCATTTTCATGATATTGATTCTTCCTATCCATGAGCATGGAATGTTTCTCCATTTATTTTTCTGATTTCCTTGAGCAGTAGTTTTTACTTCTCCTTGAAGAGGTCCTTCACTTCCCTTGTTAGTTGTATTCTTAGGTATTGCATACCCTTTGTAGCAATTGTGAATGGGAGTTTATTCATGATTTGGCTCTCTACTTGTCTGTTGTTGGTGTATAGGAATGCTTGTGACTTCTGCATATTGCTTTTGTATCCTGAGACTTTCCTGAAGTTGGTTATCAGCTTAAGAAGCTTTGGGCTGAGATAAAGAAGTCTTCTAGACATAGGATCATGTCATCTGCAAACAAAGACAATTTGACATCCTCTTTTCCTATTTGAATACCCTTCATTTCTTTCTCTTGCCTGATTGCCCTGGCCTGAACTTTCAATACTATGTGAATAAGAGTGGTAAGAGGGTGTATCCTTGTCTTGTGCTGGTTTTCAAAGGGAATGCTTCCAGCTTTTGCCTAATTCATCATAATGTTGGCTGTGGATTTGTCATAAACAGCTCCTATTATTTTGATCTATGTTCCTTCAATACCCGCTTTATTGACAGTTTTTCAGTTTTTAACATGAAGCGATGTTGAATTTTATCAAAGGCCTTTTCTGCATCTATTGAGATAATCATGTGGCTTTAGTTTTTAGTTCTGTTTATGTGATAAATTGTGTTTATTGATTTGTGTATGTTGAGCCAGCCTTGCATCCTGGGGATGAAGCCAATTGATTATGGAGGATAAGCTTTTTGATGTGTTGCTGTATTCGGTTTGCCAATATTTTACTGAGAAGTTTTGCATCAACATTCATCAGGGATATTGGCCTGAAGTTTCCTTTTTTTCGTTGTATCTCTGTCAGGTTTTGGTATTGGGGTGATGCTGGCTTCATAAAATGAGTTAGTGGGGAGTCCTTTCTTTTCAAGTGGAATAGTTTCAGAAGAAAGGGTATCAGCTTCTCTTTGTACCTCTGGCAGAATTCAGCTGTAAATCCATCTGGTCCTGGGCTCTTTTTGATTGGTAGGCTATTAATTACTGTCTCAATTTCAGAACTTGTTATTGGTCTATTTAGGGATTCTACTTCTTCCTGGTTCAGTATTGGGAGGGTGTATGTGTCCAGGAATTTGTCCATTTCTTTTAGATTTTCTAGTTTATTTGCATAGAGGTGTTTATAGTATTCTCTGATGGTTATTTGTGTTTCTGTGGGGTCAGTGGTAATATCCCCTTTACCATTTTTTATTGTGTCCATTTGATTTTTCTCTCTTTTATTCTTCGTTAGTCTAGCTAGTGGTCTATTTTATTAATTTTTTCAAAAATCCAGCTCCTGGATTTGTTGATTTTTTGAAGGGTTTTTCATGTCTCTGTCTCCTTCAGTTTCACTCTGAGTTTGGTTATTTCTTGTCTTCTGCTACCTTTGGGGTTTGTTTGCTCTTGGTTCTCTAGTTCTTTTAGTTGAGATGTTAGGTTGTTACATAGATCTATTGAGTTCTTTGATGTGGGCATTTAGTCCTATAAATTTCCCTCCTAACACTGCTTTAGCTGCATTTCAGAGATTCTGGTACCTTGTATCTTTGTTCTCATTTTTTTCAAAGAACTTCTTGATTTCTGCCTTAATTTCATTATTTACACAGGAGTCATTTAAGAGCAGGTTGTTCAATTTCTATGTAGTTCTGTGGTTTGGGGTGAGTTTCTTGGTCTTGAGTTCTAATTTGATTGTGCTGTGGTCTGACAGCCTATTCATTATGATTTTGGGGGTTTTTTTGCATTTGCTTAGGAGTGATTTACTTCCAATTATGTGGTCAATTTTAGAGTAAGTTCCATGTGATGCCAAGAATGTATATTCTGTTGTTTTAGGGTGGAGACTTCTATAGATACTTATCAGGTTCACTTGATCCAGAGTTGAATTCAAGTCCTGAATATCTTTGTTAATTTTCTGTCTCATTGATCTCTCTGATACTGACAACGGGAAGTTAAAGTCTTCCATTATTATTGTGTGGGAGTCTACGCCTCTTTGTATGTTTCTAAGAGCTTGTTTTATGAATCTGGGTTCTCTGGATTGGATGTGTATATATTTAGGATAGTTAGTTCTTCTTTTTGAATTGACCCCTTTACTTTATGTAATGCCCTTCTTTGTCCTTTTTGATGTTTGTTGATTTAAAGTCTGTTTTTTCAGAAACTAGGATTGCAACCCCTGCTTTTTTCTGTTTTCCATTTGCTTGGTAAATTTTCTTCTATCCCTTTATTTTGAGTGTATGTCTGTCTTTGCAGGTGAGATGGGTGTCTTGAATACAGCACAGCAATGGATCTTGACTGTTTATCCAGATTGCCATTCTGTGTCTTTTAATTGAGGCATTTCACCCATTTACATTTAAGGTTAATAATGTTATGTGTGTATTTGTTCCTGCCATCATGATGCTAGCTGGTGATTTTGCACACTTGTTTATATAGTTGCTACACAGTGTCATTGTTCTGTGTACTTCAGTAGTGTTGTTTGTTTGTTTGTTTGTTTTTTGAGATGGAGTTTCGCTCTTGTTGCCCAGGCTGGAGTGCAATGTCGTGATCTCAGCTCATTGCCATCTCTGCCTTCTGGGTTCAAGCAATTCTGCTGCCTCAGCCTCCCAAGTAGCTGAGATTACAGGTGCCTGCTACCAGGCCCAACTAATTTTTGTATTTTTAGTAGAGATGGGGTTTCACCATGTTGGCCATGCTGGTCTCGAACTCCTGACCTCAGGTGATCCACCCACCTTGACCTCCCATAGTGCTGGGATTACAGGTGTGAGCCACTGCACCCAGCTCAGTGTGTTTTGAAGTGGCTTATAATGGTTTTTCCTTTCCATATTCAGTGCTTTTTTTTTCAGGACCTCTTGCAAGGCAGGCCTGGTGGTGATGAATTCCATCAGCATTTGCTTGTTTGGAAAAGATTTTATTTCTCTTCCACTTATGAAGCTTAGTTTGGCCAGATATGAAATTCTAGGTTAGAAATTCTTTTCTTTAAGAATGTTGAATATTGGCCCCCAATCTCTTTTGACTTTTAGGGTTTCTGCTGAGAGGTCTGCTGTTAGTCTTATGGGCTTCCTTTTATAGGTGATCTGGCCTTTCTCTCCAGCTGCCCTTAACATTTTTTTCTTCATTTTGACCTTGGAGAATCTGATGATTATGTGTCTTGGGGTTGATCTTCTCATGGATTATCTTACCGGAGTTCTCTGTATTTTCTGAATTTGAATGTTGGCCTGTCTTGCTAGGTTGGGGAAGTTCTCCTGGATGATATCCTGAAGTGTGTTTTTCAACTTGGGTCATTCTCTTCGTCTCTTTCAGGTACCCCAATCAGTCGTAGGTTCAGTCTTTTTACACAATTTCATAGTTCTCAGAGGTATCGTTTGTTTCTATTCATTCTTTTTTTTTAATCTTGTCTGCCTGCCCTATTTCAACGAGACAGTCTTCAAGCTCTGATATCCTTTCTTCTGCTTGGTCTTTTCAGCTATTGATATTTGTGTTTGCGTTGTGATATTCTCATGTTGTGTTTGTCAGCTCTATCAGGTCATTTATGTTCCTCTCTATACTGGTTATTCTGGTTAACAGCTCCTGTAATGGTTTATCATGCTTCTTAGCTTATCTGAAATGGGTTAGAACATACTCCTTTAGCTCAGCAAAGTTTGTTATTATCCATCTTCTGAAGCCTACTTCTGTCAATTTATCCATCTCAGCCTCTGCCCAGTTTTGTGTCCTTGCTGGAAACATGTTGCAATCATCTGGAGGAGATGAGGCACTCTAACTTTTTGAGTTTTCAATGTCTTCGTATTGATTCTTTCTCATTTTCATGGGTTTATCTACCTCTGATCTTTGAGGCTGCTGACCTTTGGATAGAGTTTTTGTGGGGTTTCATTGATGTTGTTGTTGCTTTCTGTTTGTTTTTCTTTTAGCAATCAGGCCCCTCTTCCGAAGGGCTGCTGCGATTTGCTGGGGGTCCACTCCACTCCTTACTTACCTGGGTCCTTCCTGCACCTGGAGGTATCTCCAGTGGAGGCTGCAGAACAGCGACGATGTCAGCCTACTCTTTCCTCAGGGAGCTCTGTCCCAGAGGGGCACTGACCTGATGCCATTTGGAACGCTCCCATGTGAGGTTTCTGGAACCCCCTGTTGGGAGGTCTCACCCCGTCAGGAGGAACAGGATCAGGAACACACTGAAATAAGCAGTCTGGCTGCCCCTTGGTGAAGCAGGTATGCTGTGCTGGGGGGTATCTCCCTGATTCAGGCTGCCTTGACTCTACAGAGTCAGGGGGCAGAAAAGTCTAAGACCAGTGATCCATGATACTGCAGCTGCCACTCCTCCTAGGGGCTCCTCTCAGGGAGATCAGAGTTCTGTCCATAAACTCCTGGCTGGGGATGCTGGAAATCACACAGGGAGGCCATGCTCAGTGAGGAGGAATGGGTCAGGGTCCCACTTACAGAAGTTGTCTGACCACAAACTGTCACAGCCACTATGCTGCACTGTGGGGAATTGCTCCCAGTGCAAACTACCCAGTCTCACTGGCACTGGTGGCAAGGGAAAATGGCCGACAGGAGTTGCAGTGATGACAGCTGCCCCTCCCCCTGCAGAACTCAGTCTTCTTAGGCAGTCTCCTGACTGCTGCACTGGCCAATGGGGATTCCAAGCTGGTAGGTTTTAGCTTGTGGGTTGCATGGAATTGGGGACCGCTGAGCAAGGCTGATTGGCTCCCTGGCTTCAGCCCCCTTCCCGTGGGATTGGACAGATCTCCTGCCTGACTGGAGTTCCTGGAGCAGGAGTATGCAAAAACTCCTGTGTCTCAGTGCCTGCCCCCATCTACTGCCTACCTGACCAGTTGCTGTGAGTCTGCACAGCTCTATGCTTGGGACCCAAAGCCCTGGTGGCACGTGCTCACAAGGAGATCTCTTGATCCAAAGGTTGCAAAGATCCATGGGAAAAGCATGGTTTTCAGGGCGGGGTAGCACAATCCCTCACCACCTTCCTTGGCTAGGGGAGGGAACTGCCTTCGCCCCTTGCAGCTCCAGGGATGGGGCCCTCGCTCCACCTTGCTTTTCCTTGTTCTCTGTGGGTCACACCAGCTGACTAGTCAGTCACAGTGAGAGAACCTGGGTACCTCAGTCGAAGACGCAGAATTCACTCACTGTTTTTATTCTCCATGGGAGCTGCAGACTGGAGCTCTTTCTATTCAGCCATCTTGGCTCCTCCCCATGTCATTTATTTTGTTGCTGAAAACTAGTCATCTTGAATCATATAATGTGATAACTCTAGAAACCAAGTTATCCTCACTCTTCAGGGTTTGTTGTTGTTATTCTTTTGGATTAGTTTTTTGTTTTTGCAGATTGGCTCTGTATTGAGGAATTTCTTCAAAACATAGCCAAGGAACTAAAAATTCTTCCTTAGCCTTCACTTCCTGCTTACAAGGAGCCTAAAATTCAGATTGAGATGTAAACTTAGGGTTTTCTCAGGTATTTTCTGAGCATGCACCTATCTACAGGCATTTGCATGGCCTTCTGAATTCCGTAGGATTTGCAAAATCTTTCCCAAGCCCTTATACCCTCCTCCCTTAAGTATCTCATTCCCCAGCATCTTTTCTCCTAAGTTTTCAATCTGCCTGTTGCTTGCCCCCAGTGTTGTCCCTTAACTCAGGCAGCAGAAGTTAGTATTTACTTTTAAATGTTTTTGTAAAATGCTGTCTGGGAGGATCATCCGGCCCTGAGTTCTAAGGGAGACAAAACTAAACCAGGCCCCTGAGTTAATGCCTCACGGAGACACCAGACACATCAAAATCCACAACCATAATTCTTTGTAAATGATTGCCCCCTCTGATATCAGTAAGCCACCCCAAAAAGTGGACCACCATCATCATGGCCACTGCTTGACTGGAGAGTGGAGGGTCATCGGTAAATAATTTAAAATGCCCTAGTATTCTATTAAGAAATTTTGTAGCCCCTTTCTTCATTAAACACTCTCCTTGTTGTTGTAAGTTTTTAAAAATACATATTTTAGCGTTCGGAAAGAGTTGATTCTGATAGTTTTAGTCAGTTTAATGGTTGTTTGTATGGAATAACAGATCCCTGGAGCTCTCTGCTCCACCAGTGTCAAAGATAGCGCTCATTAATTTGTTTTTAAGAGGAGTTCACATTGTTCAAAATGAAAAAAAAGTATTTACTTCTACAGATAGATTCCTAAGCAGCTATAATGAATACTTCTTGTTGCTATTGTTGTTATTGTTTTAGGAAGTGTATGTAGTCTCTCTAAATATATGATGTCCATCAGCAGGTGGCCATGAAGTATTTGAAGCTACAGTTACAAATAGACACAGCTAAGTGATTCCTCACACTGGGCTGAGATATTATAAAACTCCCCACCCTTGGAGACTTGGACTCATCTGACTGACTCCATGTTGAAGATTCCCTATGCAGCACATCAGGAAAACTTATAATTGGTTGAATTTTTTGCCAAGGATTATTAAAACATCCCAGAAGCTTCCTCATAAAAGAGGAAAGAAGTTCCTCATAAAAAGGAAAAAAAAAAAACTTCACAGAGTGTTATTGAAACTCTATGAGTGTTGAACTATTCCCAAGTTCCAGGATACATCAGTACTAGTCAAAATGTGCTCATTGGTCCAGCTACATCATTATTACCAGAGAATAAGAAATGGAAATGTATGGGCCCCATTCCTGACCTATTCAAGAAGTATACCAGGAATTTATGTTCTAATAAGCTCTCCAGACTACTCGTATGAACAGTAATGTTTGGCAAGCATTGTAAAATACAATATTACCTACACATTCCCATTATTCAACCACCTATTGTCTCCCAAATTTCACCAAGCAGGTGATGATCTGGGCAGAAACGAGTCCTGGGATCAAATAATTAATTTCAGTTTTTTTTTGCTCTCTCTATATTTTATCAGTGGGAAAATATTGTAAAATTGTAGGATTTGGGTAGAACTTAATGTAGATAAACTTTATCTCTATGTATGAATATTCACTTTGTTTCTTGGTTATCACCTATTATTGGTGTTTGTAGGTATAATTCCAAAAGTAATTACATTAGTAGGATAATAATTATTTTGAGGATATATTGGACAATTTTTCCGTTTTCTAATTTGTGATCTTCCCTTTAAAAATCCCCAAAGAAGCCACCATTCACCATAGTTTTGGCAACTGAAATGTAATGTTATTTAAAATAGCTTTTTCTAAATGATTCTAACATTATATGGTCAAGTGAGTGGTCTGATGCAGTTCTCTAATAATAGGTTTAAACCTGTAGAAACCATTATGGGATGAAAAACCTTGCAAGCAGAATTATACTAGCTTCTTTTATATTCAATCTGTCATATGCATTATATTTACATAAACATCAATATGACTCAAATGTGGAATGACTTATTTTATGATATATTCCAACAAATTATTCAATCTTTATCTGTGCATCTTACATACCCTGGGAGGAGATTTTTTCCTCTTTCACTTAGGGAGTGAAGAGTTTTCTTGAGGGGTAGGGGAAATAAAAGCATCTAAAAGGACAGATTGGATTCAGCACAAAGGACAGATTGGATTCATACTCTAATAGCATGAAGAAGTGGCAAGGATGCTTAGCTGAAGCAGCAAAACTTGAGTTTGTAAAGGTAACATCTCAAAGCTGATGGAGAACCTGAATGGGTATTACATTGTCGTGGTTGTAAAGAAGCTGAGGATATGAAGACTTTTTCTGTTCCTCCATAGCAGCTATTCCCCTGTCCTTGGATACTAGTGAGTAACCATGTAATAAAGCATAAAATTACAGCCAGGAGTATAGGTTCAATTAGTTATCTGCTTGGAAGGGGATGGCATCAAAGGAAATAGTGGCCTCAAGAGGATTAATTATAAAATGATTTAAGTTAACCTGACATGCTGAAGGGTCCTGTAACTTTGCCCTTTATATGGTTGACTATGAGTTACTTGAAGGCTATTCCCTGGGATGTGTAGTTTTCCATGATTGATGTGAAGGGGGATGAGGCAGTGGGGCAGGTGCAGGACAGATTAAGAATAAGTGCAGTGATGTTTTTAATGTGAATGTAAATTAGTACAGCCATTATGGATAACAGTATGGCAGTTCCTCAAAAAATTAAAAATAGAACTCTTATGTGATTCAGCAATCTTACTACTGGGTATATATCCAAAGGAAATGAAATCAATATGTTGAAGAGATATCTGTACTCCAATGCTTATTATAGCATTATTCACAACAGCCAAGATATGAAATCCACCTAAGTGTCTATCAATGAATGAATGGATAAAGAAAATGTGGTATATATACACAATGGAATACTATTCAGCCTTTAAAAAGAATAAAATCTTGTCATTTGTGACAACGTGGATGAGTCTGAAGGACATTATATTAATTAAGCCAGGCACAGAAAGATAAATACCACATGATCTAATTCGTATGTGGAATTTAAAAAAGTTGATCTCATAAAATGAGAGTAGAATGGTGATTGCCAGGAGCTGAAGAAATTACTGGGGAGAGGTTAGGGAGATGTTGGTCAAAGGATATAAAATTTTAGTGAGATACTAGATATAAGTTCAAGAAATCTCTTGTGCCACATGGTGACAATAGTTAATAACAATATATTGTGTTCTCAAATGCTAAGAGAGTAGGTGTTAGGTGTTCTCACCATAAAAATGATAACTATATGAGGTAATGCATATGTTAATTATTATATTTAGTTATTCCACCATGTATATTTACTTCAAAACATTATGTTGTACATGATAAATACATAGAATTTTATTTGTTGATTAAAAAAATTTAAAGTATAAGTACAGTGAAATGGGGTACCTAATTTGCTGTAGGAAGGAGTGCACCCTTGTATTACTTATCTATGGCTGCAAAATAAATTACTCCAAAACTTAGCAGCTTAAAGCAATAAACATTTATTATTTTATAGTTACTTTGGGTCAGGTATAAATGCATGGCGTAATCGATGATTCTGCATCAAGTTTTCTTTTTCTAATTTTTTTTAAAATAGAGACAGGGTTTCACCATGTTGGCCAGGCTAATCTCGAAATCCTGGCCTCAAGTGATCCACCTGCCTCAGCCTCCCAAAGTGCTGGGATTACAGGCGTGAGCCACCACATCCAGCCTGCATCTAGTTTTCATTGAATATTGGTGAATTACCAGATTTTTCAAGAAAGCATGAAGTTACAGCCAGGAGTATCCATCCAGTTAGTTCATAAGACTGCAATTAAGGTGTTGGCTAGGGCTACAGTCTCATTTCAAGGTTTTGCTGGGAGAGGATCTGTTTCCAAGCTCATTCAAGTAGTGTTTGGAAAGATTCAATTTGTTGCAAGCTGTTGAGCTTAGGGCCTCAGTTCACTGCTGATCATTGGCTAGAAGCTGCTCTCATTTCCTTACAACATGCACCTCTCTATAGGGCAAAATACAACATAAAATATAGCTTCCATCAAAATGAACGAATAAGAGAACAAGAGAAAATGAGGACAGAAGTCAGAGTGTTTTTGTTACCCAATTTTGGAATTGACATCCTATTACCTCTGCCATTAGAAGCAAGTCATTAGGTAGAGCTTATTATACTAAAAAGGATGGGGTTACATAAGACATGAATAACACAAGACAGGATCATTGGAAACCATATTAAAGGCTGCCTGCCATAATACCCATTGTGGGAGATATTCCATACATCTTCCCACTTTTCTGGGCTTTGCTGTCAGTGAAAATGAGATCTGTACTGGAAGTACATTACTTGAGACAATTCTACATCATTCCATAATGTCAGAATTTTTGGTACAAAATGCTGTCATTCTATTGTCAATAAAAGGGAAAGACACTACCTAGAGGTAGGGCTATGACTTACCCCCAGGCAGAAAGAATCTGCAATAAAAACTGAGCTCTCTTAATCAGCATATCAACCACATATTATTCTCTTCTGAGAGTAGGTCAACCCCAACATAGAAATAGAGAATTCCCTCCTGTCCCTACACCATCAGGTGGGCCCCAACCCTATTCTGTAAATTAGCCTTCACTCAGATCAGAAACCTCTCCTCATATCCTCACACCTACTGATAACCACTACAATGGTAAAGAACCTTATTTTCCACGTTCTTATCATAAAACAGTGTCTTCTGAAATCAATATTTTTATTTCTATTTTATGGAAATCCAGGCGACCCTCACACTGACCAAGTTGCAATGCACGTTTAAGAAGAGGCAGAATATGCCAGGCAAGAGTAATTATATATTATGGATATATAAAGATTACCCTAAGTTATAGGAAATTAAGCACAAGAAAAATTTAAATAGAAATGTAGGACTAAATGGGTAAATTAATTTCATACTAAAAATGATTTTTTAAATCTACAAAAGCAGATATCGTACTGGAAAGCCAACAAAACTAAAGCAAATAAGATGTAAATCATAAATCGTGTCTTTAGATAAAATTTAAAAATATATGCTGGTGACATTTTAAAGCAATTAAAAACTAAAAATTATTAAAATATCGGCAAATGGGGAGAATATGCATAATGGGCTAAAATGAGTCAGAAATAAAATTTAAAATATCACAAATTATTCAAAGAATCCCAAATGATGAAAATGCTTTTTCTCATCAAAGTTGATCTATGATACAGAAAAGTTACCAATGAGTAACAAACCACCCACAAGGCATATTTGTTTTCTATAAATTAGATGTGTAAACCAAATTTAGTGTTAACTAAATATTTCCTTCTGAAACATATTTTCTTTCTCATTAATGCACATTACCTGTTGTGTCTCAGACCTAGAGGCTGAATTCCTATCTCTACTCTATGTTACCCCATCACAGACTCATGACACACGTACGCTCACACACATATGTGTATGCACATATACACATGCACATACATAATCTCACAAAGCCTGTAGGTATCAAAAGCACAGAAAATAATACTTGACTCCTGAATACACCATTCAATCATGACACATCAACAAGTACTGAAGAGGCAGATTTTGTGGTGCCTGAAGCTTATATGATTTTCTTTAAGAAAAAATACAAAGTTACAAATACAAAATTAAGTAGGAAAATAAATACTCATTTACAATAAGAAATGACATTACAATATTTTACACTTTTTAAAGCTGAGAAACTTGTTAAATGCTACCAAATCTAGAAAAAATACCATATTTATTATTATCTAACTCATCTCTAATCTTTATCCTAGGCTTTTTAGCTGCCTACTCTTTGATTACCGCTTCATATAACAAGGGTTTTGTAATATATTTGATTGATCAAATTTATTTTTTAGTTATAAATAGTTGGGATACATAAATAATGCAAATTCACACATATGTATGTGTTGTCTGTTACAAATCTGTCCCCTGTGAACCCAAGGATTCTGATGAATTACTTTTCACCCAATTTCTATCAAAAGCAAACGAAAATGTGTGGTACATGCATAATTGAATAAGCTGCATTATTAGTATGGTCCTTTCAGGCAAGTCCTTTTTTTTTTCTAGGCATAGATGAGAACCAAATTTAAATTATAATTTTACATATCTGATGATTTGAAGATTTTTCCACAGATTACTATCTTGCTTAGTTCCTTTCAAACTTTGTTTCTCCTCCTTTACCTACATATTTCTCAAGCCATAAACGTTCATGTCAAGACACCAAGTGAACTGGCACAATTGGAAATAGGAGGATTCCTGGAAGCCATTTCTATACCAAGACAGTTAGCAATAAATTAACTACATGGAAGCAACTGCAAACCACTTAATACTCACCTTGCCCTTTGCTAGATCCCAAATATGCTTGCTAGCATTCCATTGCTGTCTGGCAGAAGAGATAGTATGATGGAGGGGAAGTCAGAGTGGAAAGCGACAATAGTCTTAACCAATTGCTGTCAAAATACCTTAGCTTTCAAATTAAAGAAAGGCATAAAATCATGTTAGCATGTTTCTAACGACTCTCTCAGGGCCTTGAAAGGGGCCTGTGCAACTGACAGACACTGAAGATTAATATTCCTTAGCTTCATAGTAGATGCACCTCTGCACCACATCTGATACATCAAGTCTAGAACTCTTAAGGTTAATAAGTGGTTGACCGTCCAGTAGTTGTGCTGGTGGCCCAGTCCAGCACTGTTGACTAATACAACTCTCACGTTTATTTGCAAACCTCCTAGAAGTCTTTCTTAGACAAGTTCAATCACTTCTCCTCAAAGGAAAACTTTGTGGATTTGTCATTTAAGATGGCAAAGATGTATTTGTCTCTTGGGAATTGCCCCTAAACAGAAAGGAAAATGAGACTTAGTAACATAAACTCTAACATCAAGAAAACAAGAATATATTTAGATGTATAACCTTGAACCACAATGAGGAAAGAGGATTAGTAGCTTACTTAGCAGAGCAATAGAATGTAAATTTAAGTGTTTTCAGAGAGGCATAGAAAAAAAGATGAAAACCCATTTACTCCAAAGACAATTAGAAAAGTTTTTGGAATTTTGGGCACCAGAAACTGTGGAAGTGGAGGTATGGCATTGGGATGAAAACTGGAGTGTTGCTAGAAATTCTAATACTTAGAAATTCCACACCATCTTCTAATCATACCTAGACTTTCAAGGTGATCTTAGTTCCACAGCATCTGTCTCCACTGCCTCTATGACTGTTACAGTAAGTAGAGCCCTGTGCCACAGAGTCCTCCCAAAGCTCAAAGCTTGAATTCTTTGTGACTTCTTTCATAGTGGTATATAGCTTGCCAAAGCTTGAGTGTCTTTTATCAAAAAATAAGGGGAAAGAATGTTCAGGAGTAGCTTTCAGACTCTACATCATGGTTATCCTTGGCAATTTGCCTTTTAATTGCTCTTCAGCTAGTGAGATCAGCTATTATGGAGGATGTCTGTGCACAATTAGTGACAATTAGTTTTCAAGGTTCGTTAAACTTAACTGGTATTTCCAGTTGTGATCCTCCAGTTACAAACATGGTGATGCCATTTGACCCCTGTGTTGCTGATGAGTCACATTTTATGTAGATTAGTAGTTTTAGAAGTCAGCAAGCAATATGAAATCTTATGTAGTCAAAATAACTCTGGATATCTATTAAGTTGTGAACAAGCACAATATACAGGATTTTGTGCACAAAATGAAGTAACATCTATGTATAATTAAATAATGTATACTATGTAATAAAGAGAACACATTTAATGTAATTTAATGCCATTTTAATTATATAGGAGAAAGAAAAGAATTAAATGTCATGTCTGTGAGCATACATATTTGAAATCACTTAAGGTATATGTTTGAGGGTAGAATTTTATTTATTTGGATCAGAACGATAACTAGAACAGAAACTCTTATTCAAGGCAGTAAAAGTTTTGAGAGCCAGAGAGAATAGCCAAGTTGTATTCCCATAGGGATTAGATATACAAGCACCAAAAAACCTATTTTAAATACCAAAGTCCAAAGAGCTAAAGCAATCTCAAAGATGGTGATGCACCAACTTTTGGGATGCACTTCAGCAATTTCCCTGACTGCTCTTATGGTTCTTTCCCTTACCAGGCATCAAGTGTAGGATCTTTTGTGTGCCAAGGCCAGTTTCTTTCCATGCATAAAGCAAGTCTCCAGCTCAAAGTTTCCCTCCACAAAATTTTGAATTGGCTGCATAAATCACCTAAGGTGCATTATCGTTGGAAAAATTAGGAATTCTTCTGCCAGCCTCCCTTGCCTGTTGCAAATTAACAGCCTTTTATGTAGAAGTAGCCTTCACTGCCCTCTGACACCTTGGGAGCCACAATGGTGATTCAGTTCTCAGCTGAGCACAGGCAACTGTATGGATCAAATTGTTTGTGTTTACACCTCAGTTACCTTCAACTAAGGCTGAATAGGAAATATTTAGGCTAGAGAGCCTCTCAGAGCAGAGCACTTCCCACACATGTTCCCCATATTTCATAATGTCCAACACAACGTTTAATGGGAGCTCTAGACATAGGAGAGTAAAGAATTTTAAAATGGAATGACTAGATTAAAAAGGTGCATGCCATTTAGTGTGAGCTGAATTGTATGATTTCCTTAAACTCATCCAAGATGCATTGATCAGATTTTCAGTCAACAGGTACTGGGCAACTTCAAACCTGAAAGGTCAATATATGTAATCTGAAAAGGGATAGTGTCTAGCTCTGCCTGAAATAGCCACTTTGGAAAAAAGATAGATGTATTTGTTCATTCTCATGCTGCTATAAGGATATACCCGAGACTGGGTAATTTATAAAGAAAAGAGGTTTAATTGACTCACAGTTCTGCATGGCTGGGGAGGCCTCAGGAAACTTAAAGTCATGGAGGAAGTTACCTCTTCACAGGGCAGCAGGAGAGAGAATGACAGCTGAACAAAGGGGGAAAAGCCCCTTATAAAACCATCACCCCCATGATTCAATTACCTCCCATGGGTTTCTCCCACGACACATGGGGATTATGGGAGTTACAATTCAAAATGAGATTTGGGTGCGGACACAGCCAAACCATATCAACAGAGGAGTGGGTATTGTTACTAATCCTGGGATTAACCCTGTGGTAGGATGGTCAGTACATCTGTTTTGAAGGTGCTTCCGGGTTCCTATTTGTGGTGAGTTATGGCAGTTTGGGGTAGGGTAGACCAGGTGAGCAGGGTTTTAAGTTCTTGGAATAACATTGTTACAGTCAGAGTTCAGGCAAATATACTCCCTGTGGGGACTTAGTTTGTAAGCCAAATACTTCAAATGCAAACTTGGGAGCTGAAATGTGCATGCAGTACCTGACTAAAACCAGGGAGGTGATGGGGATATCAAATAAGACAAAACCTCAATCCTCAAATCCATTCCTTTTCCTACTTAAATCTGGATAAGGATGCGCATATTTCTCATCACATGGGCCCTGTTTCCTTTGAACTCTTACAGGAACTCAAGGATTAGTTAATGAGAAGAGGGATCTCACATGGCTACTGGATCAAGGCTTTGCCTCCAGACAGAACTGGAGCCCTTGGTTCCTACTGACAAAGAGCACAGAGCTTCTTCAAGGCAAGTGAAAAGTGTTGTCTGCAGGCAATGACTGCAAAAGAAGTTGAAAGGTAGTATGAAGGTTCAACAGAAAGACCAGAGTATAAGCATTCTAGCTTATCCAACCAACAAGGGCAGTGGTAACGTGAATAATCAGTCATAGTCCTAGCTATCTCTGTTTCCTTCTACGAGATACAGTATCCTACTTCTCCCCAACACCAAGGCATTGTGGGACTCGCTAGGTGCTTTCTAGATGAATGGAGGTCATGCACCAGAGCCAACAGTTCCCTTGTTAGTGACATAGTCATAAGGTACGCTGACAACAGAGGTGACACTTCCCAGCCCTTCAAAGGTGAGTAAAACTGCCTATCTCACACAGATGGATTCACAGAAATGCCTGTTCTGGAACCAGTTGTTTAGAGTAGTCATCTTACCTCTGCTCATTCATTTTTGTTTTTCTGGTAAGGAAAACCTTCTAAACTTCTTTTATACCAAGTTTATTTATTATATGTAGGGGTGGGCATCTATTTTATAATTACTCCTTGGCCTGAATCAGTGAATATAAAAGCTAAAATAAATATCTTTCATAATAAAGTGTGTTATAATTAATCATCCATAACAGAGTTGGGGAGATATTGGCTAGAGAAATTATGTATGTTAGTATATGTAAATTATATTATCATGAATTTTATTTCAGAATGACAAAGAGCATGTATCAGGATAAATTAGATTGTCTCTGGTATCAAATGACCTTAAAATTTCAGTGCATTTCAACTACAAAGTTTATTTCTTGCTCATGCTATCTGATTTGTTCCAGCCAGCTATGACTCTGCTCTGTCATTGCCTTCACCCTGGGACTGAAACTGAAAAAGCAGTCTCTATCTGAGAACTTGCCAATCCTGGTGGCAGAGGGAAGAAGGGAATAGGGCAAACCACATCCTATCTCTTAAAGCTTCCACCCAGAAAAGACACTTGTCTCCTCTATGCATATATTGTTGGTTAAAGCAAATCACATGGCCAACCCTGCCATAATTAAGAAGAGGAACTATAATACTTGCTCAGGGAGGAATAGCAGATCTTTTTGAAAAATAAACTATAGAGTGGGCATTACAAAACCTTGTTGTATAAACAGAGCACTGGGTCTGAAAGCATTAGAAACTAATGAAAAACAGAAACCTGCACATAATGTATGGCCCTTTCCCTTCAGAAGTAGACGAATAAGTGCTTTCAATCACAAGAACCTTAGTCAAGCTGCTGAGACCTGAAATATCAAAGTGAATTTTGGGATCCTTTAAATCATATGCAAAATAATGTATATAATATGAATATGTGTATGGACTGAAGTGTGTCCTCCCGAAACTTGTAAGTTGAAGCCCTAATCCTCAACATGACTATGTTATGTGGTAGGGCCTTTAAGGAGGTAATTAAGCTTAACTGAGGTCATAAGAGTGGGGCCCTGTTCCAATAGGACAGGTATCTTTATAAGATTAAGAAGAGACATCAGGATTTTACACACACAGATAAAAGGACAATGTGAGGACCATGCAGGCTGTATATCTGCAATCCAAGGATTAGGATAAAGAGGACTGTGAAGGTCAATTGGAATATCTTTCAGCTAGTCTTGACATTTTGGGAAAAAAAATCTGTCTCTCCTTTATAAAACATATTTTTAGTTAAACTTCTTTATTTTAAAGTAATTGTAGATTAACACATGGTTGTAAAAAAAAAGATTTCATAGATATCCCATGCCTACTTTACCTAGTTTCCCTCAATTATAACATCTTGCAAAAGCTACAGTACAATATTACAACCAGGGTATTGACATTGATAGAACCTACTGATCTTACTCAGATTTCCCCAGTTTAACTTGTGTGTGTGCATGTGTGTGTGTGTGTGTGTGATTTAGTTCTATGAAATCTTGTAGTACATTTAGGCTCAGATCACCACCACCACCATAATTGAGACAAACAATGACAACAAAAACCGTGCCATCACCACAAGGATCCTTTCTGTTGTCCTTTTATAACCACAATGGCCTCACTCTTGCTTTGCCCTTAATCGCTGGCAACCACTAAACCATTCTCCAATTCTACAATTTTGTCTTTTCAAAAATGTAATATAAATGATTTGCAATAGGATAATTTGGGCTGAGATGATGGGGTTTTCTAAATATACAATCATGTCATCCGCAAACAGGGACAATTTGACTTCCTCTTTTCCTAATTGAATACCCTTTATTTCTTTCTCCTGCCTGATTGCCCTGGCCAGAACTTCCAACATTATGTTGAATAGGAGTGGTGAGAGAGGGCATCCCTGTCTTGTGCCAGTTTTCAAAGAGAATGCTTCCAGTTTTTGCCCATTCAGTATGACATTGGCTGTGGGTTTGTCATAAATAGCTCTTATTATTTTGAGATACGTCCCATTAATACCTAATTTACTGAGAGTTTTTAGCATGAAGTGCTGTGGAATTTTGTCAAAGGCCTTTTCTGCATCTATTGAGATAATCATGTGGTTTTTGTCTTTGGTTCCTGGCAGAAATTCTATAAGCCAGAAGAGAGTGGGGGCTAATATTCAACATTCATAAATAAAACAATTTTCAACCCAAAATTTCATATCCAGCCAAACTAAGCTTCATAAGTGAAGGAGAAATAAAATACTTTACAGACAAGCAAATGCTGAGAGATTTTGTCACCACCAGACCTGCCTTACAAGACCTCCTGAAGGAAGCACTAAACATGAAAAGGAACAACCAGAACCAGCCACCGCAAAAACATGCCAAATTGTAAAGGCCATTGAGGCTAGGAAGAAACTGCATCAATTAATGGGAAAAATAACCAGCTAACATCATAATGACAGGATCAAATCCACACATAACAATATGAACCTTAAATGTAAATGGGCTAAATGCTCCAATTAAAAGACACAGACTGGCAAATTGGATAAGGAGTCAAGACCCATCAGTGTGCTGTATTCAGGAAACCCATCTCACGGGCAGAGACACACATAGGCTCAAAATAAAAGGTTGGAGGAAGATCCACCAAGCAAATGGAAAACAAAAAACGGCAGGGGTTGCAATCCTAGTGTCTGATAAAACAGACTTTAAACCAACAAAGATCAAAAGAGACAAAGAAGGCCATTCCATAGTGGTAAAGGGATCAATTCAACAAGAAGAGCTAACTATCCTAAATATATATGCACTCAATACAGGAGAACCCAGATTCATAAAGCAAGTCCTTAGAGACCTAGAAACAGACTTAGACTCCCACACAATAATAATGGGAGACTTTAACACCCCACTGTCAACATTAGACAGAACAATGAGACAGAAAGTTAACAAGGATATCCAGGAATTGAACTCAGCTCTGCACCAAGTGAACCTAACAGACATCTACAGAACTCTCCACCCCAAAATAAACAGAATATACATTCTTCTCAGCACCACATCACACTTACTCCAAAATTGACCACATTGTTGGAAATAAAGCACTCCTCAGCAAATGTAAAAGAATAGAAATCATAACAAACTCTCTCTCAGACCACAGTGCAATCAAACTAGAACTCAGGATTAAGAAACCCACTCAAAACCGCTCAAATACATGGAAACTGAACAACCTGCTCCTGAATGACTACTGGGTACATAATTAAATGAAGGCAGAAATAAAGATGTTCTTTGAAACCAATGAAAACAAAGACACAACATACCAGAATCTCTTCCTTCTTTGACATTACTCTATCAGTGGATGATGAGGTAACACCTTGTTACTACCAGGTGAGGGTAGAAGTCCAAGTTTCCTACTTAGCATTCATTGACACTTGGTGAGGGGCTCCTCATTACTGGTGGATAAGGTTGTATGTTCCAGCTTCTCCCTCAGACTCCACCGCTACTCACTCCCTGACCTCAACTAGACCACCAAAGGGGTGGGTAGCCTCACTACTGCCCTGTGGATGTGATAGTCCCAATTTTCCATTAAATATCTTGCAGCACAATAAAAGTAGGGAGGGAGAGGGATACTTTAATATTGCTAAGTGGAAGTAGAAATTCAGATTCCTTATGTGGTCTTTAAGGACACCAAAATGGTGGAGGAGCTGGTTATCACCCTATGGGGATGAATATCCTGTATCTCTACTGTAACTTGTCTGACACTACCTTGGTTGTGGGGAGAGGAGCCTGAGCATCTGTTTCAGCCTTGAGAGAATGGAAGTCTAGGCTTGTACCCTGCCTTTGCCAGTGCAAATGGGCTTGGGGTCAGAGTCTTTTTTTATGAAGTTTGGCTTAAGAAGAATAATTATTGTCTAAAAGTTTTTGGTATGTTATGTTGTTCCTTTCCAGGTCCCTTGGCTAGAGTAAGCAGGTTTTTCTGGGACTCTTTTGTGTGGATAGATTGGCTTTTCTGAGTTGCCACCTTTTCCAGTACTCAATCTGGGATATTTCAGACAAAACAAAAACTTATGGAACTCATCATCATATTGTTCCCCATGACCTGGTGTCCATAGCCAGTCTTCCTTCTCTCTACCTTTCAAGGCCTTCTTATGTTTGTTTTGTGCATAATATCTGGGGTTTTAGTTTTACCTCTTATAATGAAGAATATGAAAACTTGTGTCTATATTATCTTCCCAACAGCAGAAGTCTCATAATTTTTATGCTTGAAAAGCTTTGAGAAAAAATGCTCAATGGAGATATCTGCCAGAAATGTCATAAAACACAAAAGTATTAAGCACTTAAATTTAAGATTAAAAACAATTGCATATTACCTGTTTGTTATTTTCATAACATTATCTGTTTTGACTATGGAAAACAATGTTTTCACTAATATACTCAGCTTGAGGAAGATAGGACTTCTACCTCTTTTCTAAAGACAAGCTTGCAGAAACAAGTGAAAATAAGGCAATTTCTTAATCCCATACATAAAGTAGGCCTTCCCCATAGCAGGGCCCTCATTACTGCTATAAATAACTCAAGTCATTCTTGCACAGATTGGGATCCTCATTTTTGACCCTCACATAAAACATCAGATTAAGACTAGACCTCACCTCTTCAATGCTATCTTGCTTACTTCAACAGTGCCAAGACCTAGCTGCTGAACCTGTGGCTTATGCATTAAGTATTGGGTGATATATACAACAATTGAGGGAGAAACTAGATGAAAGCTAAATGTTTCTACACAGAAAAGTAAGAAATACTGAATGACTTCTGGGAAGATTCCAAGAAAAAGATAAAAGCTGTTGCATTTGGAGGAAGTTTAGTGAAACAGTAGCTAGAAAGGAAAGATCTGGTGACTGAAAGCTAAAAAAAATTTTTTAGGGAAGAGATATGTTTAAGAGCATTTCTACTGTGGGGGAGTAAACCCACTGATGTTTCTTTGAAATTTTTAGTAAAATCCACATTCTTCACTCAGAATTTTCTGTGAGTGGAATTTTCTTGATGGGTGTGAAAAAGCCACTCTTCCATGTTGGAATGGTGTTGAGAATTTCTGTAGACCCTTGGAAATTGTCCATGTTAATTATATGTAGTCTAATAACATTACCTATATATGACTAAAAGAAAGTGTTCTCATGAAAATATCAAACATCCTCATGCTAGGCAAGCAGGCCATTTATGTCCAGGACAGGGCCCTCACCTCTGCCCCTAACACAAGGAAACAGACCCTGGCCAGATTAGGGAAAAATACCCTAATCTAAGAGAAAAATATAGAAACCTTTGCACTGTATGATATAATTATTTTAAATAAATTCTCTTTAAATATAAAAGGAATAGTCAATGAAAAAGTGCAAACCAGGCTAAATAGGTAAAATATATATTACTCAATGGAAAGGAGCTAAAATAAAACAAAACAAAAATGACTTGCAAAAATGTCTAACATAGGTGTGAACTCGACAAACAGTAGTACTAAGTTGTAAAATGTAAAGTGATGTTTTTCAACTAACTTGTAAAAATGATTTTTTTTCTCCCTCAGCAATATGTAGAACCAATGGGCAGAAACAAGTAAAAGTAAAGCAATCCCTCACCCCCTTGGCATATGAAGTGGGCATTTTCTATAGCAAGCTCTCTGTGCCACTACATACACTTCCAATAACCCCTGTTCGAACTCAGGCACACATCATTGCCCATCACACCAAGACACAGCATCCTGCACTGAGGTCTTTGCAATAGTTTGCAATAGGTCTTTAATATAGTTTCCTTACTTGGGGTCTTTGCAATCCTTAAATATGCTTGATCCATTAGAATACTTTTATGAGCCAGCTACTGACCATGTGGCTGAACAAGGTATTCTAGATATGATGAAACAACAAAGTCAAATCTTCCCAAACCTAGTTCATATCCTTTGCTAAAGAAGTTTTGTCAGAAAAGACCATTTCCTTTTCCTTTTTTCATAGGAAATGATCTGCGCACACTGCACTTCAGCTTATAGCTCAACTACAGAAAGGCCAAAAGGAGGAGATGAAGGAAGAGAGGTGGATTAGAGATGGGGAATAAATTGAACAAGAATGGGGACTATTCTTGCTAAGATATGGGTTCATTTTGAACGCAGAGGATGGAAGTTATGAGTGACTGCAAGTCCATTTCACAGTGGGGGAGGTGGGCTACACTGGCCCTGTGGGATAGGCTCCCCTAAAACATCTTTGCTAATTCTATTTTCCATCTGACTACTGGGCTCAGATTTCTAAGGAATGAACACAGGGTTTTTAATGGAACTGTCTAAGGAATGCTCCTGTATAATCAGCCCATGGTGGGTGGAGGAGAAAGCCTGCAGTCTCAAAGAGTATAGCCAGTAATTAATCAAATAAGCGATGAAGTTTTCCATAAAATATGGCCACATTCTTGGAGGAAGGGTTCCTGAAGGTAAAAATTAAATTTCTTGGCAAACATAAAAACTAGACTTAGTCCCCTGCCTGAAATAGCCCCCACCCCAAGTTCCCACCACACCATTGGCATACCCCATCCAGATTAGGGTCCTTATTTCTCTTCTACACAGCTCATGCAGTCTCAAATCTTACCCAGCATGAACTGATAATTAACACCCCTTGAATAGGCTCTGCACATATATTTTTACTAAAACACCTTGTACATTCATGGTAGCCCTACTATGGCAAAGAGACAACTCAACACAATCACAGCACTACATTCTGTACTGCATAGGTGTCTCTCATGAAGTCTTCAGTACAAGGAACTCCTTGCACTGTCCCCAGAACCTATGCACTGTCCACATACTAGAGTAGGTCCTGCTCTGAGAGGGGACCATGAAATCAGTAGTCATGTTGCCCATATGCCAGCCATGGCACATATTTCAAGACTTTAACCACCCCTTATGAATTCTAGTGAGCCCCACTGTGACCACAACTTGTACATCAGCTCCAAAAACCTAGCTTATTTTGTGCCCAATATGGTATATGTCCTCACCTCTGCTGTCTTACTTGAGCCTGCTCCACTTCTCTTTAAGTGCATACATGGACATGCCACACAGCTTTCTTACTCATTGCAGCCATCACAGTCCAACCCATTTTTAAGGGTGCCATTTTAAGTTCAACCGATTTAAGGGTGCCATTTTGTCTACCTGAATCCACATACCAACCAACCCTCAGTTTGAAAGAGTATCTGGTAGTGCTAATGTGAGGGAGAAAAATCTTACCTGTTTCCTTCCCTGGATGACACCCACTGTTTATAATGCTTGTTAGTCATGACCTTTTCCTTTCTCTGGCCTGCTGATCCTATTATGCAGCACATAGCTCCTTCCTGGACAATATAATGTCAGGGTGATAGGGTGAAGATATGACTAAATCTGTGCTCACTGAGTGACAGAGTTTGAGGATAAATACTGGATGAGATTTCATGAAGAAGTCTAAGTTTTTTTAATTGATTTGGAGGTTCTCGGTCTGAAAAGTTTTAATCAGGAAGTCAGTTTGTGAATAGGAAAAGCTTCAACTAAATATAAGGTCTCAGTTTCATAGGCTGATGGTTTTCTTCTGGAAAAAGGCAGTCATTTTGGAAACTAGAAATTCCTTACCTACTTTAGTGTCCTCACCATAGGCCCACAGTCATCAGTATAGCCCATGCCCTAATCCTAATCTCTGAAGCTTCCACTATTTATAAAACAAACATAATATGGCATAATGTCCTCAGTTATGATAACAAAAGTACATGGTATGGAAAATCATATTAAGTTTTGATATAGTTTCCTTACTTGAAAGCTGGATAAGATTTAATGGAATATACAACTTGAAAATATCAATGCCTGATTCCACTGAAAATGGCAAGGTGGAGAATTCTAAAACATTATCCATCCACTAAATCAAACATTAGCCTGACCAAAAAAAAAAAAAATACTTGTCAGAACCAACTTTTTCAGAATGCTGGAATCTAATTTTAAAAACTTATAACAACTAAGGAAGTGATTAAATCTAGTAAGGGAATATTGTGGCATTTTAATTTATCTGCCTACCATTCCCTACCTCCCATGCCAGTCATGGCTATGGAGATGGTGGCTTGTGTTCCTGATGCAGCTTGCTTATGCCAGAGAAAGCAATATAGACCTTGTTTTCAAAGTATTGTGGTTTTGTATTTTGTCCTGTCTGGTGGCTTCCTGAGGGATAAGCTAAAGGGCTTGCCTTTTCTTCACCAGCCATAAAATGTTCTCAGGACTGAAGTGGCCTCCAGGGCAATATTTGTTGAAAACAATTTTAATGCAGACATACTAGCTGCATCTGTCTGGGTCAAGGAATAACAGAGCGGGTAAGCTGCTAACAGACTGAAAAGCCTAGGAAAAAAAAGTCTGGGAAAAGAGATATGTGACGAAATAAGGGTTTAGAAAAGTTCACGCAAATACCAAGAAATCTAGAAGTCTGTGGACATGTTCAGGAAATGACACATGTTCAGAAAATATCTGAGAAGACCCAAACCTTTTACATTTGGCTGACCTTTGTGATCCACACATGCAGGAAGTGAAGATTAATGCAGAACGTTTTAGTCCATTCATGTTACTGTAAAAGAATACCTGAGGCTGGGCTGGGTAATTTATAAAGAAAAGAAGTTGATTTCGCTAATTTTTCTGCAGGCTGTAAGAAGCATGGAACCAGAATTTGTTTCTGGTGATGGCCTCTGGAAGTTTCAACTCATGGTAAAAGGTGAATGACAGCCACATGTACAGAAATCACATGGCAAAATGGGAAGCAAAGAAGAGGGGGAGGGAGGTTCCAGGCTCTTTTTAACAACCAGCTTTTGTAGGAACTAATATACCAAGAATTCACTCATTACTGTGAGGGCAGTGCCAAAACATTCATAAGGGATCCATCTCATGACCCAAACTCGTCCCATTAAGCCCCACCTCCAACATTGGGTACCAAATTTCAACATGAAGTTTGGAGGGTCAAATATCTAAACTATAGCACAGAATTATAAATGGCCTGATTAAACCGAAAGAACACTACTACACAGAGCCAGCCAGCAAAGACCAAGAGAGCCTGTTTTATGTTGTTGTTCAAGGCCCTCAAGAAAATCTCTGTCAAATCATTAGCTGACCACTAAGCTAATGCAACATAGACTTTAATGATCACACATGGCAAAAAAGACAGACTTTACAAAACCAATTTTAAAAAGTTACTAAATAAGCAAACAACAACAATCCACAGAAACAAAAACATACTCTGGAAGGGTAAAATCTTATTTTGAGTTATTGCTAATAATATTTAAAAGTCTACTTTTCAATAACAACATAAATAACAAGTTAGGCAAAGAACAAGAAAGTATGGCTCATGCGTAAGGAAAAAGGTATTAACAGAAAATATCATTGAGGAAGCTGAGACATTGCACTTAGAAGACAAACAGTTTTAAACAACTGTCTTAAATATGCTTAAAGAGCTAAAGAAAAGCATGGCAAATAGAGAAAATCAGGAGAAAAATGTTTTAGCAAATGGAGAATATTAATAAAGAAATAGAAATTATAAAAAGGAACCAAATGAAAATTGTGGAGCCAAAAGTACAATAAGTGAAAAAAATTACTGAACAAATCCCAAAGCAGATTTGAGCAGTGTAGAAACAATTAATAAATCTGAAGATAGGTCGATTGAAATGATCAAGTCTAAGGAGCAGAAAGAATAAATTATGAAGAAAAATGATAAAGCCTGACAAAACTGTGGGAAACCAGAGCATATGAGCATACACATAATGGGAGTTTCAGACAGAGAGGAAAGAAAGAAATAGGCAGAGAAAATATTTTTTAAAATAATTTGCCCAATCGTTTACTAATTTGATGAAAGGCATGAATCAACACATCCAAGAAGCTCAACAAAATGCAAGTAGATAACCTCAAAAAGAACCATACTGAAACACATTATAATCAACCTGTCAAAAGCCAAAGACAAAGAGAGAACCTTGAAAGCAGCAAGAGAGAAGCAATTCTCTACCTTTTAGTTGGAGAGGTTATACCATTTATATTTAATGTGAATACTAAAAATAAAGTACTTGCTTCTGCCATTTTGCTATTTAATTTTTATGTCTTATACCTTTTTTGTTCTAAATACAAGCAGTTCTAAATAACATTAACAGCCAATTTTTCATCAGAAACCATGGAGGCCAGAAGGCAGTGGGAAGACATATTTAGGCATAAAAGGTAATAATAAAGCCCTTCCATCCACATATCTATGTCTGGCAAAAATCTCCCTCAAAAATTTAGAAAAATTAAGACAAAAAATAATGCCTGTGGGAAATTTTCACTGTAAAACTTTCTTTTTTATTATTATTATACTTTAAGTTTTAGGATACATGTGCACAATGTGCAGGTTAGTTACATATGTATACATGTGCCATGCTGGTGCACTGCACCCACTAACTCGTCATCTAGCATTAGGTATATCTCCCGATGCTATCCCTCCCCCCTCCCCCCAGCCCACAACAGAACCCAGAGTGTGATGTTCCCCTTCCTGTGTCCATGTGTTCTCATTGTTCAATTCCCACCTATGAGTGAGAATATGTGGTGTTTGGTTTTTTGTCCTTGCGATAGTTTACTGAGAATGATGATTTCCAATTTCATCCATGTCCCTACAAAGGACATGAACTCATCATTTTTTATTGCTGCATAGTATTACATGGTATATATGTGCCACATTTTCTTAATCCAGTCTATTATTGTTGGACATTTGGGTTGGTTCCAAGTCTTTGCTATTGTGAATAATGCCACAATAAACATATGTGTGCATGTGTCTTTATAGCAGCATGATTTATAGTCCTTTGGGTATATACCCAGTAATGGGATGGCTGGGTCAAATGGTATTTCTAGTTCTAGATTCCTGAGGAATTGCCACACTGACTTCCACAATGGTTGAACTAGTTTACAGTCCCACCAACAGTGTAAAAGTGTTCCTATTTCTCTGCATCCTCTCCAGCACCTGTTGTTTCCTGACTTTTTAATGATTGCCATTCTAACTGGTGTGCAAAAATCCTCAATAAAATACTGGCAAACCGAATCCAGCAGCACATCAAAAAGCTTATCCACCATGATCAAGTGGGCTTCATCCCTGGGATGCAAGGCTGCTTCAATATATGCAAATCAATAAATGTAATCCAGCATATAAACAGAACCAAAGACAAAAACCACATGATTATCTCAATAGATGCAGTAAAGACCTTTGACAAAATTCAAAAACCCTTCATGCTAAAAACTCTCAATAAATTAGGTATTGATGGGACATATCTCAAAAGAATAAGAGCTATCTATGACAAACCCGCAGCCAATATCATACTGAATGGGCAAAAACTGGAAGCATTCCCTTTGAAAACTGGCACAAGACAGGGATGCCCTCTCTCACCACTCCTATTCAACATAATGTTGGAAGTTCTGGCCAGGGCAATCAGGCAGGAGAAGGAAATAAAGGGTATTCAATTAGGAAAAGAGGAAGTCAAATTGTCCCTGTTTGCAGACGACATGATTGTATATCTAGTAAACCCCATTGTCTCAGCCCAAAATCTCCTTAAGCTGATAAGCAACTTCAGCAAAGTCTCAGAATACAAAATCAATGTACACAAATCACAAGCATTGTTATACACCAATAACAGACAGAGAGCCAAATCATGAGTGAACTCCCATTCACAATTGCTTCAAAGAGAATAAAATACCTAGGAATCCAACTTACAAGGGATGTGAAGGACCTCTTCAAGGAGAACTACAAACCACTGCTCAAGGAAATAAAAGAGGATACAAACAAATGGAAGAACATTCCATGCTCATGGGTAGGAAGAATCAATATGGTGAAAATGGCCACACTGCCCAAGGTAATTTATAGATTCAATGCCATCCCCATCAAGCTACCAATGACTTTCTTCACAGAATTGGAAAAAACTACTTTAAAGTTCATATGGAACCAAAAAAGAGCCCTCATCGCCAAGTCAATCCTGAGCCAAAAGAACAAAGCTGGAGGCATCACACTACCTGACTTCAAACTATACTACAAGGCTACAGTAACCAAAACAGCGTGGTACTGGTACCAAAACAGAGATACAGAACAATGCAACAGAACAGAGCCCTCAGAAAACTTTCTTACAAGAAATTCTAAAGGGAGTTCTTCAGGCTGAAAGGAAAGGACACTAGGTAGAAACAAAACTCTATGAAGAAAGGAAAACATTGTTAAATATAAATGCATAGGTATATATAAAAGCCAGTATTAGTCTATGTTTCACTTGTAAGAACTCTCTATATGACTTAAAAGACAAATTAAAAAAACAATAATTAACAAAAAATTTAACAAAAAATAACAAAAATCTATGTTAACAGGCACATGTATAAAGATATAATCTGTGACAATAACTATATAAAGCACAAAAGAGGAAAATGTATAGGAGGAGAATTTTTGTATACTAAATTGGTGTTAATTCAAGCTAGATTGTTATAAATTTAAGATGTTAAATTGTAATCCCTAGGTAACCACTAAGAAAATAACTAAACATATATACAGAAATATAAATAAGAAAAGAACAAAAATGGAACAGCAAAAATCAATTAAACATAAGACAAGAGAGTGGTGGAGGGATTAAGGAACAAAAAAGATATAAGACTTAAAAATTAAATAGCAAAATGGCAGAAGCAAGTACTTTATTTTTAGTATTCACATTAAATATAAATGGTTTAACCTCTCCAATTAAAAGGTAGAGATAGGCATAATGGATACAAAAAATTCTCACCCAACTACATTCTGTCAACAAGAGACTCACTTAAATCCAAAGATACATATAGGCTGAAGGGTAAATGATGGAAAATGACATTCCATGGAAATAGAAAGCAAAGGAGAGCAGGGGTGACTATAACAATATCAGACAAAATAGACTTTAAGTTAAAAATTGTTACAAGAACAAAGAACATTGCATATTGATGAAAGGGTCAATTCATCAAGATGATATGACAATTATAAACATACACACCCCTAATAACAGAACCCCAAAATATATAAAGCAAAATAAATAACAATTTAATGGAGATATAGAAAATTCTAAAATAATAATTGGAAACTAAATTACCCCTCACATTGATTGATGGCTAGAACAACCATACAGAAACCAATAAGGAAATAGATGACGGAACAACTTTATAAACCAACTAAACCTAATAGACATATAGAGAACACTGCCCCCAACAACACAGACTACACATTCTTCTCAAAATCACATGAAACTTCATCCATAATAGACCATAGTTAGCCCACATAAGTTTCAATAAATTTTAAAAAATTGAAATCATACACAGTGTTTTCTCTGAATGAAACTAGATATTGATAATGGAAGGAAAACTCACAAATTTGTGAAAATTAAACAATACACTCCTAAACAACTAATGGATCAAAGAAGAAAAACACAAGAGAAATTGACAAATATTGTGAGAAGAATTAAAATGAAAGCACACAAAACCTATGCAGTACAGTGAAAAAATGCAGACAGAGAAATTTACACATTTAAATGCTTACCTTAAAAGGAGAAAAATAAGTCAAGCCAATAAGCTAACTTCTTTTTACCTTAAGGACCTAGAAAAAAGAAAATTAAATCCAGTGCAAGAAGAAGAAAGGAAATAATAATAATAAAGATTAGAGAGGAGATCAACAAAATTGAGGAGCAGTAAACAATACAGAGAATCAATGAAACCAAAAGTTGGTTCATTGAAAGATCAAAAACATTGTCAAATGTTTAGTCATGACTGAAGAAAAATAGAAGAAACAGAAATTACTATTACCAGAAATGAAAGTGGGAATAATATTACTGACTTTACAGAAATAAAAAAGATCACAAGAGAATATTATGAACAACGTAAATAAATTTGATAACCTAGATAAAATGAATAAATTCCTGGAAACACACAAACTACAAAAAATGACTAATGAAAAAATAAAAAGTCTGAATAGGCCTATTACAAGTAAAGAGATTGAATTAGTAATCAAAAAACTCCTAACAACAACAACAAAAAGCCCAGAAGTATATGGCTTCACTGATAAGGTCTGCCAAATGTTTGAAAAATTAACATCAACCTTTTAAAACCTATTTCAAAATGTAGAACATAAAGTAACACTTTGTAACTCATTCTATGAGGCCAGCGTTACTCTGATACCAAAGTCAGAAAAAATATATCTTGAGAAAGGAAAACTGCAGAACAATATTCTATATGGACATAATGCAAAAATCCTCAACAAAATACCAGCAAGACGAAAGCAGCAGCATGTAAAATGGATTATGCACCATGACAAAATGGGATTTATCCCAAAAATCCAAGAGTGGTTCAACATACAAAAATCAACCAATGTAGATGACTTCAAAAAAATATTGGAGTAAAACACTTAAAGAATCAGTTTCTCAACTAAAACCTCCTTGATCTATCAAAGATTGACTTAATGTTTTTGGAACTCTGGAGTCTAATGAGAAATTTGCTGCAACTGGAGGGGGCTGCTTAATGAAGAAAAGAACATCAAGTAGGAGAGCACTGTGGCATTTTTTCTCGCCTGCCTACCAGCTCCCATTTTCCAGTGCAATAGCAGCTAAGCGGGGGATGGAAACCCATGTTTCTCATGTAGATTGCTGATGTCTGTAAACTAATATGGACCTTTTTCTTAAAATGTTGAGGTTGTGTATTTTGACCTTTCTGCTGATTTCCTGAGGGACTGGCCACAGAGGCTGTCTTTTGCCACCTGCCCCCCACTACCGCTTTCTGGGCAGTAGTGGCATCTGTTGAAATATATAATCATGCACATCCCATTCTTCCCTTAGGAAAAGGACTGCAGATAAGACATGCAGCTGAGAGAATTTAAGAGCCCTGAAACAGCAGGTTACAAAGCAAGGTTTTACTCAGGAAAACAGAGTGAAAAATACATGTGCATGTACAGGGGAGAATGCATACTTAGAAAGTACCTGAGTGATACCTAGGATTCCAACTTCCAGTGGATCTGTGGACTCCACACTAGTAGAAGTTGAAAGGTAAAACAAAATCCCAAGCAGCTTGGTTTAGCATAGAAGGAATACCCCAGTACAGAGCTAAGCTTCAAAGATTGGGAGAGTACTTTTTTTTTTAACCATGTGGCTCCAAATGTTTAAAAGTTTCTGTTGGATCATTGATTGACCATTGAGATAATGGAACAGAGACATTAGTGACCACACATGACAAAAAATACAATCTTTGCAAAAGTAGTTTTAAAAATTCACTAAACAAGTGGATGACTGAAGCCATCAAAAATCAACAAAAGCAAAGCCAGAGAGTAAGGAGGAGAATCTAATTTCTGAAATGACCACACAATAATATTCAAAATGTCCACAATTCGACAAAAAATATGGGGTACACAAAGAATTAGGAAAGTATAGTTCATTCACAGGAAAAATACGGATTAACAGAAATAATTCCTGAGGAATTCTAGATATTGAATTTAGTAAAGGTGTTAAATCAACTGTCTTTAAAATTCTCAAAGAGCTAAGAGAAAATATGAACAAATAACTAAGGGAAATTAGGAAAATAATGTGTCAACAAATAGATAATATCAAAAAGAGACAGAAATTATAAAAGGAATCAAATAGAAATACTGTTGCTGAAAAGCACATTAACTGAAATTAAAAAAAAATTTACTAGAGCAACTCAACAGCAGATTTGAACAGGCAGAAGAAAGAATCAGCAAACTTGAAAATAAGAAAATAGAAATTACCCAGTCTGTGATGCAGAAAGAAAAAGAATAAAAGGAAATAAACATTGCCTAAAATACCTATGGGACAATGTCAAGCATAACATACACATTACAGGTGTTTCAGAAGGAAAGAGAGAAAGAAATAGGCAGAAAAAATATTTTAAAAATAATACTCAAAAACAAAATTTGATGAAAAACATAAATGTACATATACAAGAATCTCAATTAACTCAAAATAGGGAAAATTCAAAAAGATTCATACTGAGACACAATATAATCATATTGTTAAAAGCAAAACAATGGAAAAATACTGAAAGCAACAAGATGGAAGCAACTCATCACATACAAGGGATTGTTGAGAGTATTTTAAGAGCTGACTTTCTATCAGAAACCATGGAAAACATAATGGAAGGGGGTGGGTGCTTTTTTGACAAGTTAGGAAAAAAGCTTCTCAATCAAAAATTTTATGTGTGGAAAAATTTTTCTTTAAAAATGAAAGATAAGTTCAAACATTCCTCAGATAAATAAAAACTAAAGGAGTTTGATGTTAGCATATTTGTCTTACAAGAAATGCTAAAAAGAGTACTTCATGCTGAAAAGGAACAACATTAGAGAGTAACTTGAAGAAATAGAGGACATCAGTAAAATTAACTATATAGGTGAATACAAAGACAGTATTACTGTATTTTTGGTTTGTAACTCCACTTTCCATTTCCTACAATATTTAAAAGACAAATGCATAAAAATTATGTCTACAACAATATGCACACAAAGTATAAAGATGTAAGTTGTCACAACAGTAGCGAAAAGGATAGTAATGTATGATAAGAGAGATTTTTTACGTTATTTTAACAAAGTTGGTATCAATTCAAATGAAGTTCTTATACATTTAAGATGTTAATTGAAATCCTCATGGTAACTACTAAGAAAATATCTAAATAATATCCACATAGGAAATGAAAAGGTAACCAAAGTGGTACCCTGCAAAAACACAGTTAAACACAAAAAAAGACAATTTATGGAGAAAATAAGGAATAAAAAAACTATAAAACACTCAGGAAACAAATAATAACATGGCAGAAGTAAGTAATTCCTTATAAGTAATTACTTTAAATGTAAATGATGTAACTTCCCAATCGAAAGGCAGAGGTTGGCAGAATGGATTTTTCAAAAATTTAATTACGCATTGTCTACAAGAAACTCAGGTTAGATCCAAAAAACAAATGAGGTGAAATTTAAAGGATGGAAAAATATATTTAATGTAAAAATAGTATATAAAGAGTTCTGGGTCACTATGCTAACATCAGACAAAACAGAATATTAGTAAAATAAATTTTACAAGAGACAAAGTAGGATGTGTCTGTGTGTGTGTACATCATATCATACTTCATAAATATATATCATTATTATTTTTCAACTAAAAACAAATATGGAGAAGATGCTTCAAAGAGAAGCCAATACACTTCAGCCAAAGACAAAGTTGTTGAAGTTTTATAAATAAATGCTTTCTGTTAAAATTGTCCTTAAATGCAAAATGAGAAAGAATACTTATAGAATTGAAAAACTGAAGGGTTTTTTACATAAAACTTTTTATTGTTTTGTACCTTTAATTGCAAAAGGCAACTGTTCCTGTACAATGATGCCCAAATATAAGAATGTAAAAGACTGCACAAACAAAACACAATTGTGCTCACATTAGCTCAAACAAGAAAATAAAATAGTGTTTGCTTGACCACTCTGCTGATGAAGATATGAGAAGAACTTTGAAAAGCAATATAATTTTTTCCAAAGGCATCACTTTCATGTCCTGTAATCTTTTAACATTCAGAAGGATTTCATATATTAATAAAATGATTAATGAACGGAGAATATATAACAATCACAAGCATTTGTACACTGAACCAAAGAGTCCCCAAAATTTGAAGTGATAACTATCGGAATTTAAGGGAGAAGTGGACAGTAATACAATAAGAGTTTAGAACTTCAATATCCCATACCCAGTAATGGATATAACATCTAGACAGAAGATCAATAAAGAAATAGAAGACTTGAACAAAACTATAAACCAATTACATCTAACAGATATGTAGAGAACCCTCCTGACAGACACATAAAGAACACTCAATCCAACAACAGCTGAATACATATTCTTCTCCAGGGCACATGGAACATTATCCAAAACAGGTCATATGTTAGGCCACAAGATAAGATTCAATAAATTAAAAAAATATTAAAATTACACATCATATAATCTTCAACCACAATAGAATGAAGCTAGAGTTTAATAACAGTAGGAAAACTGAAAAAAATCACAAATATGTAGAAATTAAACAACACACTCTTATATTACCAGTGGATGAAAAAAAAATCACAAAAGAAATTAGAAAACACAGATAAATAAAAATGAAAACACAACATACAAAAATTTATGGAATGCAACAAAAGCAGTGCTGAGGGAAATTTATAGCAGTTTGCACCAATATTAGAAAAGAAGAAAGATCCTCAAATCAGTAGCCTAACATGACACTTCAAGAAACTATAAGGAGAAGAGCAAATTAAAGCCAGCAGAAGAAAGGAAATAATAAACATTAGATGGGAGACAAACAAAATAAAGAATAGACAAACGAGAATTAATAAAATGAAAACATGGTTCTTTGAAAATAATCAAGAAAATAGACAAACTTAGCTAGACTGACAAAGAAAAAAGACAGAAGACTCAAAATACTAAAATCAGAAATGAAAGAGTGGACATTACTACCAATCTTACAGAAATAAAAATGGTCAAAAGAAAATGCTGGCGAGTCAAGATGGCAAACTAATTGAAGCCAGAAAGAGCTTCTCCCACTGAGATCAAGTAGACTAGCTCACTCCAAACAGACCCCCAGAAACAAGACATTGAGAGTGGACAGGCCAGACACGGTGGCTCACATCTGTACTCCCAGCACTTTGGGAGGCTGAGGCAGGCGTATAATTTAAGGTCAAAAGTTCCAAGAGTTCAAGACCATCTTGGCTAATGTGATGAAACTCCCTCTCTACCAAAAATACAAAATTTAGCCAGGCATGGTGGCGAGTGCCTGTAATCCCAGCTACTTGGGAAGCTGAGGCAGGAGAATCACTTGAACCCAGGAGAGGGAGGTTGCAGTGAGCCGAGATGATGCTGCTGAACTCCAGCCTGGCGGACAGAGTGCGACTCCCTCTCAAAAAAGAAAAAAAAAAGAGTGGACAGAGTGAGGATGCAGACACCAGACTGAAAGGAGAGGAAGCTGAGAACCCTGCACAGGTTTGCCAAGCACCAGGACTCATTCCTGGCCCCAAGTGGTCCCCAGGGAAGAGGTGAGTGAAGAAGGCATGGAGTGGCCCATTCTCACCATGGACCTCTGGGATCCTAGCTGTGGGAGATCCCGCAGCCCTCAGAGAAATCTGAGCTGGCAGGGAGAACTGCCCAGAGAGTTTGCAGAAACAGAACTCCAGCCTGCACAGAGCCCCAAGCATTTGGCATGGGAATGGCTTTCAGTGGAGCATAGCCATGTGTGCCTAGCCCCCAAGGCTCACCATCCTCCTCTAGGTGGCTGTAGCCCTTGTGAGCTTGGCTGCCAGATCCAAAGAGAGCAGGGCTGTCTTGCCCATGGGACAAGACCAGTGTGATGTGAGTGCCCCCCCAATCTGTTGGCCTCTCCCAGGGACCTTACCTGATGGCACCTGCTTGCAGCACAGCCTCAGCTTGCCAGCATACATTGCAATAGCTGTTTCACCTGCAGAACCCACCTAACCATTGGAGTACTTTTGCAGACAGACTGCCACCAGTGCACACCTGTCAGCAGCATTCCCTCACTGATGCACACCTGCCCACAGCCTTCCCCCAGTAGCATGAACCCACCCACCCTCAGCATTTACCCACCAGTGCACACTTGCCCATAGCCTCCCTCCGCTGCCTTCCCAGCACACACACACGCAGGGACCCACTGCCACCACCCACCACCAGCATGCAAGAGCATGGAGACCCCTACAGACTCACCAGTGCATGTGTGGGCACAGACCTGCCGTTACCTTGCTGGAGCGCTTTTGCCAGAGGCCTCCATTGGAGTGTTATTGCTAGTAGACTGGGAACATCTTGGCTCCTTCAGTCCAGCAGATGCTTACTTCCAAATGACTGCATGAGTTCCACAGTACTTGTTCTTAACTTGACTGAAATGGCTGAAATGACAGACATAAAATTAAGAATCTGGATGGCAAGGAAGCTCATTGAGATAAAGGAGAAGGTTGAAATACAATCCAAGAAACACAAGAAAATGGTCCAAGAGTTGAAAGACAACACAGCCAGATTAAGAAAGAAAAAAAAATCAACTCAAGATGGATTAAACACTTAAATGTAAAACCTAAAACTATAAAACCCTGGAAGATAAATGGTGGGGAGGTGGTATGACCATGCAATGATAGCATAAGAAAATATTTGGTAGTGATACATCTGTCCCATACTCTAATTGTGGTAGTAGTAACATAAATCTATATACGCATTAAAATTTATAGAATTTTACTGTAAAATAAATCAGTTTTACTCTATGAAAATTTAAAAAGGAAAAAGTCTGTGCAATGCCACTAAATCAGTACTTAGGGGAAATTTTATAGCATTACATATACATCAATATCAGAAGTAAAGAGTGGTCTCAACATTATGATTTCAGCATCCACCTTAAGAAAATGGAAAAAGAAGAGCAAATTAAACCTAAAGTAGGTAGAAAAAAAAATCACAACAAAAATCAGTGAAATAGAAAGCAGAAAATAGAGAAAAATCAATGAATCGAAAAGTTGGTTTCTTTGAGAAGTCAATAAAATTGATGAATCTCTACGCAGGTGATCAGGAAAGTAAGACAGAAGACAAATTATCAATGTTAAGAAAGAGAGAGATGGCATTATTATAGACTCTAGAGATTTTAATAAGAGAAGGGAATGTTATGAAGACCTTCATGCCAATAAATTACACAACTTACATTAAATGGAAAAAATCCTTGATAGGTACAAACTAACAAAGCTAACTCAAGATGAAATAGATAGCTTAAATAATTCCACATCTAATGAAGAAATTAAATTTATAGTTTAAAACTGTCTCACAAAGGAAACTACAGGCCCAGATGGCTTCACTGTTGAATTCTACCAAATATTTAAGCAAGAAATAATGTCATTCCTAAAAATTCTCCCAAAAGCTTGAAGGAAAATAACTGCTTCCCAACTCATGCTAATCCTAGGTTCAAAAATATTCTAGAACAGGACGAGGATGCCCACTTTCACCACTCTTATTCAATAGCAATCAGGCAAGAGAGAGAAAAAAAGGGCAACCAAATTGAAAAAGAAAAAGCCAGTTATCCCTGTTTGCTGATTATATCTAGAAAACCCTAAAGTCTCCACCAAAACACTCTTAGACTTGATAAATGAATTCAGTAAAGCTTCAGGATATAAAATCCACATACAAAAATCAGTAGCATTTCTATACACAAATAACAGTCAAGCCAAGAACCAAATCAAGAAGACAATTCCATTTACAATAGCCACAAAAAAATACCTAGTGATATATTTAACCATGGAGGTGAAAGATTTCTACAAGGAAAACTACAAAACACTAATGAAAGAAATTGTAGATGACACAAACAAAAGGCAAAACATCCTATCCTCATGAATCTGAAGAATTAATATCATTAAAATGGCAAAACTGCCTCAAGCAATTGCTTTAGATTGCTACAGATTAAATGCAATCCCTTTCAAAATATCAATGTCATTTTTCGTAGAACTAAAAAAAAATCCTAAAATTTGCACGGAACCAAAAAAGAGCCCCAATAGCCAGAGTGAGCTTAAGAAAAAAGAACAAAGCTGGAGGCATCACATTACCTGACTCCAAATTATACTACAAGGCTACAGTAAATGAAAAAGCATGATAGTGGTATAAAAATAAACATGTAAATCAATGGAACAGAATAAAGAACCCAGAAATAAAGGCACATATTTAAAGCTAACAGATTTTTTACAAAGCCACAAGAACATATACTGGAGAAAGCACACTGGGTTCAATAAATGGTGCCGGGATAACTGGATTGCCATATGCAGAAGAATGAAACTGGACCCCTATCTGTCACCATATTAAAAAAATCAACTCAATAATGATTAAAGACTTAAATGTAAAACCCAAAACTATAAAAATACTAGAAGAAGGCCTAGGGAAAACTCTCCTGGACTTTGATATAGGCAAAGAATTTATGCCTAATATCTCAAAAGCATAGGCAACAAAACCAAAAACAGACAAATGGGATTTAGTTACACTAAAAAGCTTCTGCACAGTAAAAGAAGTAATCAACAGGGTGAACAGAGACAACCTGTAGAATGAGAGAAAATATTAGCAAACTATGCATCTGACAGGAGTCTAATATTCAGAATTTACAAGGAACTACAATAACTAAAAATAAATAAATAAATAAATAAATAATTCTATTAAAAAAGTGGGCTGGCTGGGCACATACGCCAGTAATCCCAGCACTTTGGGAGGCCGAGGCAGGAGGATTCCCTGAGATAAGGAGTTCAAGACCAGCCTGGCTAACATGGCAAAACTCCATCTCTACTAAAAGTACAAAAATTAGCCAGGCGTGGTGGCAGGTGCCTGTAATTTCAGCTACTCAGGAGGCTGAGGCAGGAGAATCACTTGAACTCGGGAGGCAGAGGTTGTAGTGAGCGGAGATCATACCACTGCACTCCAGCCTGGGTGACAAGAGCAAGACTCTGTCAAAAAATAAAAAATAAAAAAAAGGCTAAGGACATGATGAATAGTTATTTTTTAGTAGAAGACAGAAATGGCCAACAAGCATAGGAAAAATGGTCAACATCACTAATAATCAGAGAAATTAGAATTAAACTGCTGTGAGATGTCATCTTACACCAATCAGAATCGCTATTGTTAGAAAGACAAAAAATAACAGATGTTGGAGAGGATGTGGAGAAAAGGAAATGCTTATACGTTGTTGGTGAGAATGTACAACCTCTATGGAAAACAATATGGATATTTCTCAAAGAAGTAAAAATAAAACAACCAATCTCAGTACTGGGTATCTACCCAAAGGAAAAGGAACCATTCACAATAACAAAGATATGGAACCCAACCTAAGTGTTTATCAACAGATTACTGGATAAAGAAAATGTGGCACACACACATACACACAAAATAGAATACTATTCAGCCATAAAAAGAATGAAATCATGTCTTTTGCAGCAACATGGATGGAACTGAGGCCATTTTCTTAACTGAAACAACTCAGACACAGAAAGACTAATACTGCATGTTCTCACTTACAAGTGGAAGCTAAATAATGTATACACATGGACATAGAGAGTGGAATGATAGACAATGGATACTTGGAAGAGTTGGTGGATGGGAGAGGGTTGTATGATCAGAAATTACTCAACGGGTACAAGGGATTTTTTTCCGGTGATGGATACACTAAAAGCCCTGACTTCACCGCTATGTAATATATCCATGAAACAAAATTACGCTTGTACCCCACACATTTACACAAGTAAGAAATAATGTCTTGTTTATGTCATCAAAGGCATAATTCATAAAAGAAAAAAGGATGGTAAATTGGATTTCATCAAAATTAAGAACTTCTTCTTTTTAAAAGACATTGTTAAAAGAATGAAAAGGCAAACCATAGACTGGAAGATAATATTAGCAAATCTGATAAAGCTCTTTTATCCAGAATTTGTATTCCACAAAACACTAAAAACTTAATAATAAGCAAAGAAGTTACCCAATGAACAAATGGGCCAAAGATTTGAACACATATTTCACCAAAGAAGGTATTTGGATGGCAGATAAGCACATGAAAAGGTGCTTAACATCATTCATCATTAGGAAATACAAATAAAAACTACAATGAGATAACACTTCACACACTAAGATGGCTATAATAAGATAGAAAATAATAAATGTTGGCAAGGATTTGAAGGAACTGGTATTTTCGTACATTTCTGGTAGGAACGTGAAATTTGACAATAGCTTTGGGAAATATTTTGGAAATTTATTTAAAAGTTAAACGTACACCTGCTATACTATCCAGCCATTCCACACTTATTTACCCAAGACAAATGAAAGCATATGTTCATACGACTTGCACACAAATGTTTATAGTAGCTTTATTTGTAATAGTCAAAAGCTGTAAGCAACCCAAATGTCCATCAACAGGTAAATGGATAAGCAAATTGTGATACATCCATACAATGAGATAACAGAAAAAAAGAATGTTTGATACACACAGCAGCATGAATGAATCTCACAATAATTAAGCTGGGTGAAAGGTGCTAGATTGAAAAACAAGAGTACCTATAGTATGATTCTATTTGTATGAACTACAGGAAATACAATATAATCTATTTTGATAGAAAGCAAATTGGTGTTTCTCTGGGGTGAGGGAAGGGAAGTGATATAAAGAGGAAGATTACAAAGGGGCATGAGGAAACTTGATGATGAAGGATATGATAATATCTTGATTATGGTGACAGTTTCACAGGTATATATATATATAGGCATATGATAAGCTACATATATTTAAGGTGTACAGTTTCATAAGTTTTGATGTCAAAACTTATATATGTAGTTTAAAGATATGTGGTTTATTGTATGCCAATTACACATCAAAAAACTGTTAAAAGCAACATTAGGGAGATATAGTGTTTCATTTATCTGATTACCAATTTGTAACATGCTTGACAATGCTTAAGGCAAGTACAGATGTGGTCATATAGTCACTATCAGTTCACTACTGGTGATACCATGAAATGACACAAACATTCAAGAGAGTCAAGCTGGATACATGCATCACAGTTTAAATGTGCACAGCCATCTGAATCAGAAATTCCATGACTGGAAATATATTATAACTAAATAAATGGACAAGTGTAAAAATGTGTACAGGATGAGGGCAATATCATTGCTTCTAAAAGCAAGTAAATACATATTCAGCAGTAGGGTTATGGTGGAATAAATTATGCACAGCCACACAATGTATATAGTATTATGGACTAAAAATTATGCATGCCTCCAGATACTTGGGTCACACAGGAAATAAAACTTGACTCTTAGAGAGAAAAGTTTACAATCACCAAAACTCTTATAAGTGCCTGAGTTCATTTTGGCTTCCAGGTCCTCAAACATACTGTTCCATTTGTATGCAACACTTTCCCTCACTCTTCTCCTAGCTAACTCCTACCAAACTTTGCGTCTCAATCTAGACCACTTACTTACTCATACATACCTTCCCTGACCACTAAAAATTAAGCTGATTCCCCTGATTCATGCTTGTATGCATCATTCAAGATTTTCCTAATCAAAGGCAGCACCTGTTATACTCACCTTTCTAAATTCTCTGTTTGCTCTAATAGACTGAGACCTCATCCTTAAAATCCCAATGAGTGGACCAGTGCCTAGCATATAATAAATGTTCAGTAAATTTGATTCTTAAATGAGTAAAGTATCTGGCACATAGTAGATGTTCAATTAGTGGTAGCTAGCCATTGTTATTGCTACAACTAGAGCTGGCAACCCGAGTGAAGAAGAATATTTGGAAAGGAGTCTGAGCTTGGAGCCAAAAGTTAGGTCCTAGAAACTGTCCCTGGAGGAACAAAGAGCTGAGAGTTTTCCCTTTCCTTCCCCCACAGGTTTTGTAATAATTTGGGAGTTTTGTTGTTTTCTTTTTTCCCTTCTGCTATACAATATGAACTATGTGATCACAGTTGACAATGCTGACAAATAAAAAAGAAAATCAAAGGCATTCAAAATTTCAATGCCAGCTTCCATTTCTTTAATAGCTCATATTTTGGCTGTAGAACCCTCATTCACTTAGAAGCACTTCTCTCAGTCTCCAGTACTGTGAGAAAATAAATTCCTGTTGCTTAAGCCTCCTAGTCTGTGATATTTTGTTGTGGCATCTCAAGCGGACTAAGACAATGTAGGAAAAGTGCCTGAAATGGGAAATCATGATTTAGAAGCATCTGATATCCATGGGACTGAATTAGGAAATTTTTCACTACTAGAAACAAAACTAAAGAGCTTTACTCACTTGAGTACAGTGTAACCTAAAATATTGCCTTACTAAAATAGAAAAGTCACCTGTTTTTCAGAGTTTTAAAAGTCAACTTCTAAATGATTTTCTGCATAGCATCTTACCAGGAGATTGCTACTTGAATACTGAAAGAAAATTGACTCTCTTTTAAATATGAAATGACTTTTAAATATATTTTACTATTTAACTATTTTAATCTTAAAATGCTTTCTAAACACTGTGCATTCTCATTTTCTTCTTAAGCCTTAAATGTTAGACTTGCTTATGTCTATACATTCTCTCTACGTAAGCTCATCCTCCTTCTTTCATTTGCCATCTGTGTATTGGTGATTCCTTAATCTCTAAATGTACCCTGGATGTCTTGAGAAATCCCACACTCCTTTATTTAGCAGCCTGCCTAATGGGCTTCTCCAGTCAGATGTCCCAGGGTACCTCAAATGAAACCCAAACTGAACTCATAGTCATTTCCTCTCTAAAACCTGCTCCTCCTGTTTTATGTCTCAGGAAATGGTACTACCATCAAATTATCAACGGTCCAGAGGAAAAACAAATGCCCTTTGAACTCATCATGAACTACTCTCTTCCCTTTCTTTGTCATAGCAAGTTGATCACCAAGTCTAGTCTATTCCACCACATGAATATCTCTACCATCTGTCCACTTCTCTGCATCTCTGCTGCCATTATTATACTCAGCTATAAAAGGATATTAAAAGGGGATATTAAAAGGGGATATTAACAAATTCACCATGAATTTGTTACCTGAGGTCCAGACATCTGTGTGCTAAAGAGAGCCATCAACAATCATAGACTAACATTACATTGCAGGGCACACTAAGCGCTGATGCTAACCAATGGTAAAAGTTTCTCAAGCCACAGTGTCCCTTCTAGGAAGGATAGTGGCTCATTTAGTCGTTGATTGATGACAAGAAAAGGAATGTTGTAATAATGAAGTTGATTCCCTTTTGTAGCTTCCAGGTTATAAAGATTTTTATTAATCTTGAAGTGTTGACTTCTGACAATTATGGAGGAGGTGGAGATGGCCTGTAGATGAGCTCCGACCTCAGAGCCATTCAAGACTCTCAGTCCTCTGGAGGGGGAAGGGAGGTTTATGTCAGCTGGGATATCCGCCATTGCCTTGTCACACATCCCCACCCTTCACATACACCAGTCCCTACTCCTTCAGTCTACTCCCATACCCAACACTTGGCTTTGTCATAAGGGTATGGGATATGACATCAAACAAACCTGGGCTTGAACCCAGGTACAAAACTTAACACTGATGTTGAACAAGTATTTGTTTCTGTTATGTCCCAGATGCCTCATCTTTAGAATTACAGGAATAATAGTAACTATATTATAAATGGAATATGCAAAATGCCTGGCACAGACAAGCTGCTCAAGAAATGGTTGACATTTTTATTGATGTTCTGCCCCCATTCCTCTCCTGTGTCCATACTTCTAACTAAGTAAGAAATCTCCATGCCAGGCTTCCACCTGCAAAAGAGAATGAGAATGCCCACTCTTCAGTAATGTTGTGAAGGTTCGATAAGATAAAGTATGCCAAATTTTGAACAGACAAGCGCTGAGTAGATGGTCTATCTCAGAGGGACTAGCGTCAGAACCTTCACACGGAACCAGAAGCAAGGATACAGGTGAGCAAGCAAATTCTGGTGCCCTAGGGGGCTCTCCTGCCTCAGCTTATGTGCACACAGCCATGCAAATGCGCAGAGGGCTGAGTCTAAGGGTCTCCCCCGCTTGATCAGTATGGGCTCAAGAACTGGGAAAACCTCAGGCTGAAGGCCAAACACACTAATGGCTCCAACTGAGAGATGTTAAGGAAGGAAGATACAGTGCCTCATTTATTCATTTGTTCGTTCATTCATTTGATCCATCATGTCTTAATTTTGAGGATTTTCTATGGGCCAAACCCCATTGAGCTAGCAAGGCACACAACCCAGCACCTAAGGAATATAGACTAGTGATGGGAAACAAGTAAGAGCCTCCTCAGGAGGATCATCTTGTGACCAAGAGGCCCTTGGATGAGGAGAGGCTGGAGGTGAGGTAAAGAAGAAGAAGGTGCCTGCTGCATAAATCTACACAGACAACCCTGTAAGACAGGGAGGGTGGTGGTACTGGGAATAGCATTATTAATGACCTACAGAGGGAATGAACAATGTCTGCACCATCAGGGGAAGTGTATCAAAACTCCTGACTCCATCACCTGTCAGGGATTTGAAACCATGTCTGTTATTGTGCCAGTCACAGCCTCAGATGCCTCATATCTACATTGGGCATCCAAATGACAGTGACCACCTAGAGATAATGCACATGAAGAATGGCAGAACAAGTTATCTATTCTTGATATTATGAATATTAATAATATGGATTTCAGATATATGTTGAAGTAGGAAATGCAACCACTGTTCATTGCCTAAGAGTAAGTGATGCAGCGGGTAACACCTGGGGAAACTTTAATGTAATTGAGTACTTTAAAAAATTTTTTTGAGGATGCAGTTATCCCATGTCTGCCTCCAAATTCATTCCCATTCCTAAAGAGAAAGAATGAAGAACTGGTGGTGTTCCCATTAGGAAAATGTATGGGCATGTCCAAGAGGAGCAAAAAAAAGCTACTCTAAAGGCACCAGTGTTAGGCACTGAAGTCGCAGAAGAGCATGCAGCCTTATTTAATGCGTTGAATCATTTGGCGCCTTTTGTTTAGATTACCTCTGATGTCACTTGGGGCATGTCGGCATCCTGAGATGCCAGAGGACCCCAGGATGCATTTCGAGAAGCATCATCATACCTGTGATGATGGGTTCAATTTGGGGTTCTAAGGACAATTGTCATTCTGAGAAGAGTCCATGGGAAACTGAGTATGGGTTTACTCATGCTTAAAGAGAGAATCTTCTCCAAGACACAAATGTCATAGGCAATGTCTACTCTCCCACAATTCTGCAGGCAGGCTGCACCTTGCTTTGCTCTGTGACTGTGTGTTGTGGGAGGCCGAGCATTAGTGTGGCTTAAGCAGTCATTTAAAATCCAATGATACTACAGTAGGACAAGGCACCCAAGAGAAGCACAAGGCAGCTGACCTGCTTCTCCTCCTGTATTCTGAATCTCATCTCCTACCCAAGCCAGAACCTGGATGCCCCACTTAACCTGTTTTCTCTCCCTCACTGCCAAGATCCAAGAAATCCACAAGGCTTATTGTTGCTGTCTTCTAAATGTCTCTCATATTCATTTCCTTCTCTCCATCCTCATTCTATTTCAGGTCACCACTATCTGTAGCCTGGATGAGGGTCTTCCACTCTCCCTTTTCCCCTCCCACATAGTCTGTTTTTCTCCATACTGCAGCCAAAGAGATTTTGCTAAACCACAGATCTGATCTCCTCAGTTCCTTGCTGGAAAACATTCAGTGATGCCCCATCCAGTGCCTTTGGGGTAATGTTCAACAAACCTTATACACTGCAGAATTACGTGGTCAGACAAGCCTCTGCTCTCTATTAAAGATTCAGGAAAAAGCCATAAATTATCTCTATTCTGACTGAAGTAAGAAGGAAGAATTTTAAATCATTCATTAAACATCCTGAAGATAAACTTGGGTCTCATACTCAGTTGGAAATATTGCCCATTTGAGAAAATTCTAGTAAACTAACAACAGAACTTTTATTTCAGCATTGTTTTTAGAAGGTTAAATAAGTTGGAAATACAGTACGCCCTGCCAACAGGCAGATGCTTGAAGATATTATGGGAAATCAATTGCAAGGAATATCATTCAGCCATTAGAATGAAAGAATTAGAGGTATAAATTGAGGGGATTTCATTATTTATTAGGAAAAAGGTTAACCTGGAAATTCAATATGGAATGGTCTGATTTTTATAAATCAAACAAAGTAGAAAGTCGTGTGCTCTATCTAAACATATACATGCCAACACATCAGTAACCCTACTCATTGATGCTGATCCTAGAGCAATGCATGCACATATTCACAGGGGACATGCACACAAATATTAATAAGAGTATTATTTTGTTTTGGAAAAATGGGAACTGCATAAGTGTGGGTCATTAGGAACAAGATAAACTGAAAATGATGAAATGTTAAAAACTAAAATAAATGAACTAGAGTTCCATGTATCTACATGGGTAAACATAAAAAATATAAACTTGAGCTGGAAAATCAAAGTGCTGAACAATGTATACAGTATAGTGTGCTTTAAATAAAGGAAGAGATCCCATGTTGTGTATGGGCATATAAGTAGGTGGCAAATATATACAAGTCTCCATGGGTATAATGATTGCTGACTTCATCATAGTGGAGCACAGTGGGGAAGGAGAGAGCAGAATGGGTCAGGGAAGACATAAAAGGAGGGCTGGCTCAAGAGTGCACTATGTCCTGGAGAGGTGCTTTCTTTCCTGAACCAAATTGGTCTATTGCTAGACTTACCCAATAGGAGGACTCGGTAGGCTCTAATTATAAAGAAAATTGCAGCCAGACAGGCATAAAGTATTCATTTGTTTCTTAAGAGTTCAGTAAGGAACACCTATAAAATATTTTCCATCATGCATTCCTTCAGCACGCATTTATTAAATGCCACACTCACATACCATTTGAAAAACCTTGAGAGGCAAAGTCTGTGCTTACCATGTAATAAATGCTTTTCAGTTATTATCTCATTTAATTCTCACAACCTATGAGGCCAGTACTATAATTAACCCCACTTTACAGATGGGAAACAGCTTAAACTATTACCTTGAATGACATAAGAAAGATACAGAGTGCTAGCTATAGGGCTTTCCTCAATGGAGTAAAAAAGGACTCATTACCCTTTTGGACAGATCAAGACAAGCTTCAGGGAGAAACAAGTCTGTGAGCAGCCAGATGGAATTTAGCTAGTTGGAAAAGGCTGAGAAGGCAGGTCAGGCAGAGCAAACAGTGAGCAAAAGCAAGCAGTGGATAAAGTTCAGAGTATGCTCTGAAAGAAGCAAAATAAATCAGGTGTCCAGGAAGACTGGAGCCTAGAAACCTTAAAGCCAACCTGCACTCCGTCACCCCCTCCCCTACTTATATGGACATATAAGTAGGTAGCAAATATATACAAGTCTCCATGGGTATAATGATTGCTGACTTCATCATAGTGGAGCACAGTGGGGAAGGAGAGAGCAGAGTGGGTCAGGGAAGACGTAAAAGGAGTGTTTTACCATATCCAATATGTAAAAGATAGACAGTAAGTAGGACCTAATATTTAAATTTTATACAACTAGCCATTGGTGTTTATAATATTAATCTCTCTTCTTGTCCCCATGTTTGAGATTAATTCACTTCATCCATTCTGTCTGCAAAGCCCTTCAATGGTCACCTTTAAAATGCCTTTCTGCCTCTCCATCCCCATGGCAACAGCCTTAAGGCATACTTTAGTTCCCAGTGCTTTTTATTCTAATTGCTTCCTATGTGGTCTGCCAGGAGATAGTCTGCTCTTCTGAGAGACTGCACAAACGCAATTCTTCTGATCCTGTCAGTGCCCTGCATTTTTTTATACATATATATACATACATATATATGTGTACACACACATATGTGTATATATATACATACATATACATATATATGTGTGTACACACACATATACACATATACATATACATATATGGCATGCATATATCTATCACATTTTAAAGACTCTGCACCTCTTTCACCCTGCTTGTTTCCGCAGTCCCATCTCCTCACATCACCCAGCATATCTGCCATAACAATATTATTCAGTTCCTACACGGGACCACGAATTGATTAGTATACACATAAATGCCTTCTGGAAACAGGGCGAGTGAATGAATGCTCTGTGTAAGCCAAGACAGGAAAAGAAGGCTGGGACAGCTGATTCCTTCCAAGAATACACCCTCCTGCCACGCCTGGCCTCCCAACCCCCCAACCACACACACAGCCCGCCTTCAGTATGAACGGAGTAGATTCTCACTACTTCCTTAGACCTGAGAGCTATTATAGAATGCAAGGACTGGTTGCCATCCTCTTCTCAACTCCTTTCCCTGCACCCTCCTCCCTTGGTTGCCAGCCTCCCATTCTCAACTGCAGACCACCCACCTCCTCTGCAGGAGTCAGAGGTGGGAAGTGCTGGAAGTGGGGCGGACAAAGTCATATGAGGGGAGCCCTGTGACGGGAGGCTGCTGGGAAGGAAGTCTGGAGGGCTGTAGGTAGGCGTGGTTAGTCAGGAAGCTGCAGCACGGAAACCAGCTACACAATGGGATAATGGTGGCATTTTACTGCCTGCGGTAGGGATCACATTGTCAGTGGCAGTAGAGGCGTTGGCCGTGGCCGGCCGCAGCTGTGGCTGCAGAGCTAGGGAAGGTGGAGGGGCTGAGGCAGGAGGCAGCAGTAGAGAAAGTAGAGACAATAATGATAGAGGCAGTGGTGGCAGCAGTGGGAGTAATATCAGCTGAAGCGACCAGTTTCTAAGGCTGCACTGTAGTACGTTACTCCCTCCTGCCCTCCAGGCTACTATGGTTTGTATGTACCCATCTCTGACTTACGTGCGTGAATCACATCCCCCATTCTCCCTGCACTTCCCCAACACCACTGGACACAAGCTCTGAGGATAGAATAGTGAGTCTCTTCGAAGCTCACAGGGTGTAGGAGAGAATGGAGGTGCCGGCAGTGATATACAGGGCCTGATGGCTTCACAAGGCCCAAGGACTTCCAGGACCTTCAGGGTCTTCTTTGGTCCAAGCACCCTGGGGATGTCAAACAACCTGGAGACTTAGAGTCCCTGTTCACTTTGCCCCAACACCTGGAGGGGCATGGGCTGGGTTCCTAACATATTGTGGAGGCTGAGTTCTTCACAAGGATTGAGTACTTCCTGGATGGACCCAACAATCTGGAGGGATCCCACAGCTTAGCAGAGACTGTTTGGGGGACTTCAACCTCCTGGCTGGACCCAGCCACCTGGCAGAACCTGAGGACCTGGCAATGTCCAAGTGCCGCTATAAGTCCCAGCATTTGGCAAGGCCTGAGTACCTGGCAGGGCCCTCATCCCTCAGAGATCCAGAGCTGTTGGCTGGGCCCCAGCACCTGGCAGGCCCCTGACAATTGAAGGGCCCAAGCACTTGGTAAAGCCCTAGCACCTCCAGAGGCTATGGTAATCCACAGGGCCAGAGGACATCTGAGACTCCTAGCACTATGCGGGTACCGAGCCCATCTTGGATGCCAAGCACCTCCTGGGGCCCCACTCCTTTAACGGGTCATAGAAACTCCCAAGTTTGCAGCAGCTCTCATGGCTGGAATAATTCTTATGACTGCAGCACTTCTCAGGGTCAGAGCACTCCTAGGAGACCCAGTGTCTCTGAGATTCCTAGTACTTCACAAGGCTTGGGTGCATCAGAGACTCCAAACACAAACACTTACTGGGACCTGAGCACTTTGGAGACTCCAAGCCCTTCGCAGGGCCTGAGTAACTGGGAGGCCCCAAGCACTTCCAGTATACCAAATGCATCCATAGCCTCCAGCACATCAAGGAGCCCAAGTACATCCAAGCAAAGTATATCAAGTGACCCCAGCATCTTAGAGGTTACCAGAACTTCTGAGGTCCCAAGAACCTTGAAGTCTCAGATCACCTTAAAGTATCCTGGCATCTTGAGGGCTCCAAGAGTTTCTAAGGGCCTCAGGACCTCTGAGGTCCCTAGTGGTTCAAAATCCCTGAGCATTCTTGATATCCTAAGAACCTTAAAGGCTACCAGCATCTTCGAGGCTCCCTGTACCTCAAAGGACCCCAGAATCACTAGGGCTAGAAGCACCTTGAAAGGGCCCAGCACCACTGAGGTCCCAAATACCTTGAAGACCCTGAGCACTTTAAATGTTCCAAGCACCTCAGAGACAGTGAGTACCTCAAAGGCCTTAAACATCTCGAAGGTCTCAAGTATCTCACAGTCCTCCTTAGAAGACTCAAGCACCTCTAAGGCTACCACCACTTTAAAGACCCTCAGCTCCTCAGAGGCTCTAGGCGTGTCAAAAGTCTGGAGGGCCTTAAAGGGTCTAAGCACCTTCAAACCCTACAGAACCTTGAATTGCTTGATCATGTCCGAGGTTCCCAGTACTTCAGAGGCCCCTAAAATCTCAGAGAAACTCAGCACTTGAGAGATCCCTAGATCCTCAGTGGTTTCAGGCATCTCTCAGAAGCAAAGAACCTCAAAGGCTTGGGGTACTTCAAGGGCCCAGAAAATGTCAAAGTCCCAAAGCACAATCAAACATGAGAATAATTTCAAAAAAGGTGATATTAGGCGTCGATTTCATGGTGCTCACTTGAGCTAAGGAAAGCCTCATCTGGGAGGTTCTGCAAAAGTTAGAAGTGAAACTGAAGGAGAAGTATAGAATATTTGGGCACCTGAAAAAGGTAATCACCAAGGAGTTTGTATAGCATGGGTACCTGGAGTATAAACTTGTGAACTATGACAATCCACTGGGGTATGCATTATTTTGGGGTCCCAAAGCCAACCAGAAAAACAGTAAGGTGGAAATTTAAAAATTTGTGGCCAAAGTCTTTAACAGGGACCTCTGGGACTGGCCATCACAATACAGTGAAGCTATGAAACAGCTGAAGGCCAGAGACACAGCCAAATACAAAGCACTAACTGATGTCCAGGCCCAAACCCATTCCAGAGTTCCAGCCCCTGCCAGATCCTGTGCAAGTTCCAGTTCCAATTTCAGCTTCCTTCAAATGCTACCATCAGCAACTCCTCATGCAGCTAGTGAAGTATAAGTCACAGCTATCACTTGGTGAGGAGGGGCAACTAGAAGAGCCAGAGTGCCCCAGGACAATGGGTATTACTGATTTGGAAAGAAAGGAAATGAAGAGAAAACAAAATATTTGGTGTTAGTGTTTGTGTTTCTGTGGGTAACATTATGATTTAGGTCTTATTTCAATATTGCTGCTTTTCCTCCCTTTAATTACCGGATGTTCACAAGTTATATTCATCATAAGATTTTGGTAAAAGGACACATTCTAAGTATTAATAAGTTTGTGAGGACTTGTTTTCCTGTTGCCTGTACAGGTTCCTCACAAGAGTTTTAACAGTTTTTTAAAACAAAAACCATTTTCATGATATTCTATTATATGAAATATATAGTACATAGGATTTCACTTGAGTGCACTTTAAATATTTGAATGGATTCTTCAGTAAAATAGCCAGGTCATAAAAGGGAAAAACATAAAATAAAACAAGCTCATCTGTATAATCCTCCTGCATTTTTGTGTATGTTATATAAAGACTTAACGCGTTCCATGATTGTGCATTGTGACTACAGAACACAGAGAAAAATAAAAGCCTAACAACTAGTACGTCTTGCGCATTTTCTGACCACCTGTTATGTGAGGCACCAGTCTAGATTCTAGGGATACTCCCTAGTACACATCCTCCAGGTCCAAAGAATGTTCTAGATTATGTGGGAAAAAAAATTAGGTAAACTGGCAGTGCAGTAAATGCTGGGATAGAGAACGAGCCTGAAGTGCCATGAAAATGTAAAAAACCTTATGTGACCTGTCTTGGGGAGTGGGCCAGGGAAGGGAGCACCATAGGATGTGTGAAAATTCAAGAGACACTTAAATAAGTTTGGGGGGGACTGAAATATGCGATCAGAATATATGATGAAAATATTATGTATTAGATATTTGATTGGATACTCCACCCAGCATAGGGGAGGGAGCACTGGCAAAAAGAAGGGGACATCACAGGGTGCCTGCCACGGAAGTAGAAAATACACATAAATCATCTTGAGAGGAGGAGGGCAGAGAGAAGGGGTGGTTGCAGGGGAAAAGGTTGTCATGGGGTACTTCAGAAATAAAAAAAGATGAGACCGTCAGAAAATCTTGGTGAGGGGACAATCTGAGGTTTGGAAATAATAGAGAAGAAGGGGAGGGAGTAAAAATGGAGGCACTGAAGGTAGCGTGGACATTTGGAAATAAACTCTTCACCGAACTGTTAAGGTTATATGAAGGGGAAAGTGGAGAACAAGGAATGAGGCAAGGGAAGAAGTGAGCGGGGCAGACCCTCAAAGGGTGGGTGTTGTGGCTGACTTTAAACTAATGACAATAAAAATGGTTAATAATAACAACTCTGAAATAATTCGAGAAAAGGCTATAAAAAAGCAGAACTTCTGAGATACTGGATGAGCCAGAGAAAAGGCTCCACCTGTGGCATCTCCGAAAGGTAACCTTGCACTTCTCTCAGGAACTATGGTTCGTTAGGGTGCACACATTGTTTAAAAGTGTGTGTGTCCAAGGGGGCAAAGGGGCAATGGAGTAAGTCCGGATTGGTACCTGGCACGATGGCCCATGCTATACTAAGTCATGTGGGATCAGGCGCAAATCCTACCACCTTTTCTCCAAGAGCTAAGCACTGCATGAACTAGGTCCCCAGCTGGGGAGCACTAGTGACAAGTGCCCAACCTAGCCCTGTGGGGCTCATGGTAGCAGCTATAACACACACAAGAGTGGTCAGGCTACCTTCTTCCTTCTTGACATCCAGGCTTACGCTGCTTCCAGCTGTGTGCAAAGTAACGTCACTAGGTGCAGGGTAGGCTAGCAAATGACCTTCTGGAGAAGGCCCAGGGACCCACTCTCCTCAGCTTGCAGGCCAAGGAGGCTTCAAACAAAAGTAGTAACTATGACCCCATCAGCAGCTCCAAATTCATTCAGCAAGCCAGAAAATGGTGAGCGCCTTCTGGGATTCAGACAGTGTGTTAGAAACTGGAGCTGCAGAAAATCAAAAGGCCTGTTCTTTGCCCTGGGAGGAGTTGTATTTATCAATACCACCTCCAGAGGTAAACAAGGTGGGAATCTGAGGTCCAGGTTCCTCGGTGACTTTCTCTTCTAGAGCCACAGAAGTGGCAAGAGAGAGATCCTAGACAAGACCCTATGTCCATTCCCTGCAAACCCACAGTGCTTTCCTCTAGGCCACCCTGCTGCCGGTCTCTGCCTGCTAGTGCACTCTCAAGGTCTCTGTCCTCAAAAGAAACACCACGTGAAGGCAGGGGAAGAGGTGTGAGTAACCCTGGCCGCGGCATCCAATCCTTCTGGGGACCAGGCCGGATTACATTCCTCCCCCCACCCGCCCTTTTACCCAAGGGGGCTTACAGCAGTCAGTCAGCCCCAGGTCAGTCAGCTAGTAAGTGGGAGAGCTGCAGAGTAAAAAGATTTGTTGAGCACCTGCCTGTCCCAGAGGCATGCCACATATTATCTCTGCCAGGCCGGTGTGATTACTGCCCATTTAACAGGATGCTCCTCCGGCTAGCTCAGGGGAAGAGGTAATGTCTTCCCCAACCCTGTCTGAATCCATGCTTTCTTTGGCTCTGGTGGCAAGTTATCATCCAATGGTCTAAAATGGTTCTTTGCAAGTACGGGCCAAGAAGCTTAATTCAGTCAGAGAACCAGCAGTATAAGAGGAGAAAGACTGGGAGAATACCTCCAGCTGCCCTGTCAGAGAGATGACTGCTGGAATCCTGAAGGCCTCAGGCAGGAGGCTCTGCAGGGGACTGGGAAACAAGGGATTGGGTGACAGGTGACCTGCCCTAGCGCAAGAAGGAAGCGATCAATGGGCCAGGCTTATTCTCTTGTGGCCTGGGGGTTCAGTCTCCCTAACACACTACAGGAGTACTGCAAAGAGTTAAACTTCCTTTGATTAGATAAAGGCTGAAGAAGGGCGGGACTTCCGGTGGCTGTGAAATGAAAGACAGGGGTGAGGGAGAGGCAGGGAAAGGGGCTTCTGGAAGGTGGAGAGAAAAAGAAAACATTCACCGTGCCATTTACAAAAATTCTTTGAGCTTTGCGGGGCATCCAGATGAGACATCCAGGTGCAAGCCTCTTGCTGAGTAAATCTGAAACCTAAACTGGCCCCACCCCAGCGGAGGTTCCACAAAGCAAGTGGGAAAGCTGCAGTTTTAGGTGCAAGGATGACTCTGAAAAGCGATTGAGTTTCTGGGTCCTAGAACACTCCAGTTGTTAGGATAACTCAAGGATAGAGAGCCCCAAGCTGCCCAAAGCCTAGCAAACTTGGCAGCTGGCATTTACCGCGTGCCTAAATTGTTCCAGGCACTTTGATTGCTGTTTTCATGCATTGTCTCTAACTTTGCAGTAGTCCTGCAAGGGAGATGCCACCAGGCCAGGCCGAGTTTACAGAGGAGAAAACCCCAACTCAGATCTCACAAGCAAGTTGCCAGGATCAGCTGGCTGGTCACTGGCAGCCTTGCAGGTGGACCCAGGGCCTGCCAAGTCTGAAGCCCATGCTGCTATGCTACAGGGAAAGACTCCATCTCCAGGACAGCTGGGGCTGGGAAAGTCTTCTGTTTTCAAACTTGGACACATGGCAGGGTAGGAGTGACAGGGAACATGCCGGGGTCAGGTGAGGAGGTGTGGGAAAATAAAATTAATCTGCACTTTCAGGATTAGCTGTGGCAGTCTGTCCCTTTATTTGGAAGGGCTGGGGCCCTATTGCCAGGCATGTTTGAGGGATCATATGTGTGGAGTGAGCATTTCCTTCCAAGACAAGTGGACTTCCCCATCACAACACATTCCCCAGAAACTTAACTACCCAGCACCCTCCATCAGTCCTCAAAATCCTAGGTCCTGGCTTTCCCACGGTGGACCAAGCAAACAACAATGTTTCTGAGCCTGTGACATTGCTCCGATACTGTTGCCAATGCAGAAGGTACTGGCAGACCTCTTCCCTTGAGCAGAGCAACCGGGATAAGATGTTGACAGACAGCAAACAGCGGGCATCTGCCCATGAAAAAAAGACAGGTTCCAGGGCATCCTCCTTGGGCCCAGTGTTGCGGCCTTGGCCCCAGCAGGCAAGTGCAGAGCAGACAATGGCCATGACCAAAGGGAGATTTGGATTCGGCCTGGGCTCACGTTGGCTCCTGTGAGGTGGGTAGCGGGCAGGATCCCCCCGACTCTTTTCTTTGGCAGAAAGGTAGAATTCTGGTCTTCTGGAGGAAATTATTTTGGAGTCGTGGTGGAGGTGGAGAAGGGTGATTCTTACGAAGATGTACTGAGACCTGTACACAGATTCCTCCAGGGCTCGTGAGCCATGGAACAGTTAAATGTCAAAGAGCAGATGGAATTTCTTTGAAAATCCCTGTGAGGGCACTTTGTCAAAGGAGGGGCTCAGCTCAGCCAAGACTACATAGAAGAATAACTGGAGTAATCTGGGGCTCAGAGATTGGAGGAGAAGTGGGCTCTAGGCTTGCACTGCTCATCATGCAACAGGCTTGCAAAGCTCACAAGGGTGATTTGGAGGGGAAGGCAGAGTCTATACACAGATAGTAAAAATCAGGCCCAGTTCTTGACTGGTCGACTTCCGCCCCAGTTCCTGTGGCAAATGACACCAGTGTTGCCAATGTTATCTCCAGATGTGCAACACATGAGAAGTGGTTGAGATTCCTCCTGTAACTTGGACCACGGAGGCCTGTGTAGTCTCAATAATAATGTAGCCTATATTATTTTGCATGTTGTGATTATCCAATGATTCATCCATTCACTCTTTCAACGAGTGCTTATTAAGGTCTACTATGTGCCAGTCTAGTCAACTGGGATTCATAGGTGAACAAATCTCAAGCACCCTGGCCCCCGTGAATGGTACATACAAGAGCAAGGAAACAGAAAATAAAATCAAACCTTTTACATTACTAATTATATAGAAGGGTAGAAGGAGACAATCACTTTGGGTGGGGCAGGTGGTGGTGGTGGTGGTGGTAAGCTAACACACAGCAGGGTAGGGTGCATTCGGGTCGTTGAGAATGGGAGAAGAGAAAGGGAGTAGAGCATTCACTGCCATATGCAAGGGTACGCAGGTAGGCTTCATTGGAGGGGTGACATTGGAGGAAAGAAATGAAGAAGGTGAGAGGGTTTGCCTTGCGGATATATAAAGAAAGTACTGTCCGGGCAGAAGGTCCAGCTGGTGCAAACGCTCTAAGGCCAGGGAGTGACTACCACGTTTGAGAAATGGCAGAGAGGCCAGCGTGGTTGCTGTAGAGTGAGCCAAAAGGACGAGAGCAGGAGATGAGGTCAGAGAGATTAACAGAATCCCACATTATGTAGGGCCTGGGAGGCCGTTTTAAGGACCTTAGCTCTTGCTTGGGGTGAAATGTGGGGGGAAGAAGGAGGGAAGCAGTGAGGGGTGGAACAGAGGAGTCATGTGATCTGACACACGTTTGGAAGGGATCACTTTGATTACTTACTATGCCGAGAATAGAGTGAATTCAGGCGAGGGTAGTGGGAGCGTGGAAACCAGGTAGGAAGCTACTGCTGCAAGCCAGGCTAGAGATAATGGTGGTTTGGACCATCCTGGTGTCTGTAGACATGGTGAGAACTGCACAGGTTCTGGAAACATTTTGAGGTAGACCCAACAGAATTCCTGATGGTTTGAATGTGGCATGTCAGCAAGGACCAAGGCTGACTCCAGGGTTTTTTTTTTGCCTGAGCAACAACTAGACTGGGATTGGTATCAATTCCAGTCTACTGGGGAGTGCTGCAGTGAGAATAGGCTTTGTAGGTGGGGAGGGGTTCAAAAATTCAGTTTTGTACACATTGAGTTAAGCTGTCTCTCTGACATCCATGTGAGTCAAGTAGGCAGTTGTATATACAAGTCAGGAATTTGGCTGAAAGATCTATACCTACATATATGTGGATGGCGCTTAAAAGCCACGAGACTACATGAGCTCCGCTAGGGAGGGAGAGCACACAGAGGAGGGCAGAAGGTCACGAACAGAGCCCTGCAGCATAAAGGGATCAGAAAGAAGAGGAGACACCAGCTGAGGAGATGGGGAAATTGGCACCAGTGACGCATGGAGGAAAACCAAGAGTGACCTGGGAACTATGTGAATAAAAGTGTCTCAAGAGGTATCCAGCGGTCCACTCTGCTCAAACTGCTGATGTCAGGGGAAATAAGAAGAGGGGTGAGAATTAACCATTGCATTTAGCAGTGCGGAGGTTCCTGGTGACCTTAATAAGAGCAGCTTCTTTGGGGGACTGTGTGAAAAAGCCTGCTTGGGACAGCTTTAAGAGAGAATGGGAGGAGAGGAATCAATGAGTATGGACAAGTTTCACAAGGAGTTTTGCAGCAATGGGGAGCAGAGAAATCAGGCGGCATCTGGTGGGGAAAGAGGGAGTCAGGAAAAGGTTTACTTCAGGTGGAAGAAATACCATTGTGCTGAAGGCAAGCACCCGGTGGAGAGACATGAAATCAATAGCACAGGGGTGGCAGAGAGCATCCTTGGAGCGGCAGCTTTGAGTAGGCAGGAGGGCGCCGGGAACTTGTATCAAGGGGAGAGCTGGAGCATGCAGGAGGAGTTGCAAAATAGGGAGTTACTGGAGTGGGTAGATGTCAGCTAGGCATTCTGGCCCTCCTGAACTCTTCTAGCTGAGGTTAGGCACCTGCCTATTTGTTGATTCTGCATGTCTGTTGAGTATCTACTATGCATGAGGCACACTTGTGGGCACTTTACTAACATTTAACACTCCAAACAACCCGTTAGGTGGGTTGTGTCATAATACCATGCTACCTGTGAGAGGTCTGCCGCTCAAGGAGGTCAGCTGGACTGGCCAAGTTCACTTAGCAAACAATTGGAAGAGTAAAGCTTTGAGAGACAGCCTGCCTCTCCAGGTAGGCTTATAAAGCTCACATCTGCTGGCAAGTCAGAGTGTGGGATTACTCTTGCATCCTCTTACACTGGTAACAAGCCTGCCCACTGAACCACAGAAGCTTCTGATGACCACATGGAAGCCACAGTCTCTATGTCTGGGCACCTGCCTCAGTTTCCTGTGTGCCACTGCTACTTCAGTGTGCATGAGCTCGATTCTGAGTCTGAGGCTGAGTGGCAGGGCCTCGCTGTGACCTTGTCTTGCTTAAAACAGACCTCTCCTCTGAAGGCTGGCTCAGCTCCAAGTGGAACAGACACTCCAGAACTACAGAACTGCCCTTCCACTGACTTTTTAAACACCCTTACTACCCGAAGGCCTGCTTTCTCACCAAGTCAGAGAAGTAAGGGCCACTGAGCCCACTGAGCCTTGTGGACCATTATCATCTAGATTGATGGACACACACACACACACGCACACACACAAACACACACACACACACACACTCCACATGAATGTGCATGTGATCTGTTCTCATTAGACCCCTCTCTGTGTGTGTGTGTGTGTGTGTTTTTGTCTGTGTGTGTGTGTGTGTTTGTGTGTGTGTGTGTGAGAGAGAGAGAAAGAGAGAGAGAGAGACAGAGAGAGAGAGGGAGAGAGACCCTACTTCATTCTGTCCTCTTCCTGCTTTTGGCCAAACTTGCTAAGGAATGATCCTATCAAATGAGACCCCCAAAGAAATAAGCTTTATGGTGTGTGGAGCCCCTTCTGCAGGGTAAACCTGGGTCCAGATATGGCTTTTGCAGGGTTGGGTCTCAGGGTACAGGGTCCAGGCCCATCCTGGGAAAGGAATAAACATTTTGCTGTTCTGAGCCAGTGAGAATGAGGCCAGAGACCACGAGAAGAAAGGAACAGAGAAGAGAATGGCCACTGGGGCCATCCAAGTCTTAAATTGGGAGGGCAGATTATTTTATAAATGAGCTTCTCTAAGGCACACACACCTATCTTCTGCGCACTCCAATAGCCCTGATGACCCAGAAACAGCAATCAAGGACTTTGCGTACCCACCTCCCTCCAGATGGACATTTAGTATCTTTTGACTCTGTTTTCTCTTCATACACTGCTTTAGATAACATGCTTGAATGTGTCTCCCTCTTTTCAGAGACGAGCTCCACCAAGATGCTTCAGAGCCCTGCTGCAGTCACTTCCATAAAGGCTGCTGAACTGCTCTGAAGGCATCACTGGCCCACATGATGTGGGGAAGTGAAAAGCCCCACCACGGTTGGATTATCTGCACTTTGGAAATCCTGGTAAGTAGCCATTGATGTAAACCATGCATGTTGTGGGGAAGTATGCTGGTCCTGAAGCCAGAGTGTCTACTTGATCAGTAGCTTGGGGACCTGGTCGAAGTTATCTCCCTCGGGCCACCTTCCGTTTACATCTCCAAATACATGAATAATGACTCCTGCTTTATATACATGCTGCAGAAAATACATCAGCTGAACTTCACGAAGCTCCAAACTGTTGCTTCTCGAGCTCTCTGTTATAAAGGAGAAGCATTTAATTTTTTTTGTACATCAGTCACTCATGGATCAATACATTCCTGTAACACAAGGAAAGTGAACGAACGACTAGAAAGAAGAAAAATATAGCAAAGACATACAAAATACAAGCCCTGATTATTTCAACATCCAAATGACTCTCACTGCATGCTATAAAACTTCCTAAACATATATTCTTACGCTATAAAACTTCCTAAACTTATACTCTCAAATGCTGTACTTACCGCAGAGAGGTAACAAACTTTTGCGAAGCGGCAAGAGTCCATGGACTGCTTTCGTCAGTGATGCTCTGGCTCAGCAGCACCTGACCCATCACATTCATTGACTCGGTGGTTACTGTTGCAAGGGAGTTATTACAAAATATGGTTCTTATCATGAAGGAGCTTCAACAACAAGAAATTGCAACTAAAGAGTAGAAGAAATGCAAAAGGTTCAACTGCTGCCTGTCATGAGAGCTGTGAGCCCCTGAAGCAGCACAGGAGTTCAAAAAGCATATATCACAGTGTGCATGACTTCCGTTGGGCCTTGACGATCAAGAAAGGATGGAACTTATTTTGTAGTGTTTTGTATTCTGTGATTGCAGGAAAGGAGCTTGATCATTGCACACATTTCTGCAAGCCCTAGAAGAATAAGGTGGCTGGAAAATATTAAGCCTAATCCCAAGAATCAGAGTTTACCTGTGCTAACATTTATATGTACACCTTCAATGCATAGTCAGGAATATTATAATAATGATAATTATTATAATAACTATATATACATATATATACTTCTCTACACACCATATGTTTGCAAATATTTATACCAGTTTTCTGTACGCTGATGCAAACAATTACCTTGACTCAGAGCTCACACTACTGTGAGTTTGACTCAGAGCTCACACTGTTGACATCAACACGACGTTGATGAGATTCCCACAGTAGTTGTGTCTGGGAGTGCCCAAAGGGCGATACAAGTCACTAACAAGGGCAATCTGCACACTACAAGCAGCCCTCTGAGAGAGCCTCACTGTAGCCTCCACCATTGTGATGTTGACATTACCCCTGATCAGCTCACAAAGCTGCCAGGACCCAGGTGCCCGAGCTGAGCTGCATTCTGCGTGGAGGTACATGGAATGGCCCCGTCCTCACCCCGTATCCAATCATGGACTCTGAAGCAGCTCTGCCAAACCCACACTGTCCCTCTCAGGAAGGCAAGCTCCTCACCACCTTCCTTCCAATCAAGTTCATCTGCAAACAAATCACCGTGTACAACACAGGTTTGCAGGCAGTATGGCTGAAGATTCACACATATTACTTAAATTCACATAGGAAGCATGTCAAATTGGCCCCATTTTACAGGTTACAAAACCAAAGTTCAAGGAGGTTTCTGATAAGAGATGGAATCTCAGAAACACTGACCTGGTAGCTTCCAACATCACGTATATGCACAGTTTAGTTTCTCTCTCTCTCTCTCTCTCTCTCTCTCTGTTTCCTTCTCTGTGTCTTGTCCCCCACTACACACACAGACTACTGAAAGAATCTTGGAAGGGGGCAACATGGTCCCCAGCCCTGAGGAGCAGTTACAGTGAGTGGGCGGCACCCACAACCTCCCGTGAGTCTTGGGCACAGAAGAACTCAGTCCTTGACCCCAGCCCGAACAGCTCCAAAGTCCAGAGTCATGGCCCCTGCTTCTCAGCTCTTCCTTTTCACCGCTCCCTCTTCCTGCAGTGAGGCCTCCCTGCCCCCTGACATGGCTATCTTAGAATGTAGCTGCAGGAGGAAAGCAGATGTATCTGTTGTTCTGCTCAACCAGTGGTCTCAGGAATCCCAGCTCAAGAGAAGACAAAACGCTCATGTGCAAGGCGGATGAAGGAACACAAACAACCTACATACCATAACAGGGAATAGAAGATTAGCATGCAAGGCGGTGGCCACATATCTGGGAGCAAGGAGAGAAATGAGGAGGGAGGCCAAGGGAATCCTGCCCTGTGATCCAGTGCTGCCCTCACACAAAGTTTTCCTCAGGACTCACAACGAGTCTCCCAGCAACCCCTTCCTCCTTCCAGCTCTGGAAAATAAGACTGCTTGCCCTAGCAAACCTCAGTCCATGGCATGCCAAGCTTTCATATGAGGCTTGGAACCTGTAATTCACAAATACGTAGACTGAAAACTCCTGAAGAATGTCAACACCAGACTCTGGCCATCCACAGGACTCAACCCAGGACTCTGCTGAAGCAGAGGAGAAATGGCCTCTCCCTCTCATCATCATGTGGTTAACAACCCCAAAGCCCTCTGCCCTTTCTCAGTAGACTCCGACAGGGCAGGGTACAGAATTTTGGAGGTTGGGAGGAGGACGCCCACATGGACCTTGTGGTCCAAGGGCCAGGAAAACCATAGTGCCCAGCATTCCCCAGACAGGCTCCTAATCAGAACACTTGTGTCTCTCCAGTCCTGGCAAGCAATGTGTGGATGTGTGATGAGGTTGTGTGAGACTAAGTCTAGGAGGTAGATTTTGAAAAGTGCCTCTGAATGATCAGTGTCAAGAAAATTGTCAGAAGTGGGCATGCCAGGAGAGTGGAAGGTGCTGGGCTTAGAGCAGGACCCAATTAGACCTTTATGCTAGGGTTTCCCTCACAGCAGCCCCACCGTCTGTTCCCATCAGCATTCGTGTTTTCACATGTATGCTGAAAATAGTCCCATGAGTGCAAGTGGCAGCAAAGTGGAGATGGGCAAGCAAGGGGGGAACTAGAGAAATGCACTGTATTTACCCTGCAAAGAACCTGTGGGCAGCAGTAGCCTTCCCCTTCTTCCGTACCCTACTGCGTACTGCACCCTACTGTTGCAGTAAGGAATCACCACCCACAAGCCATGTTCATGGCCTTTGGACACCACCAGTGGGAGCAGTCTCAGGGGCTGCCATGTCCCTGACCTAAATCAGAGAAGCAAGTTTGGACTGGTTGTGGCATGCTGCTTCTCCATATCAGCCCCTTATTCCCACCCCAGCCCTGGCGGACTATAGAGGGTGCTCAACTCGAAATGAGGATAGGGATAGAAAATGAGTATCTTTTCCTTTCCCATGTCATCAAGAGTGTGGACCTTGCTGCCAGGGAGATCTGTGCACAGTGAGCATAAGTAAGCCTTGAGCATATCAGACACTGTGGTGCTTGAGAAGGGAGGACCTGGCCCATTCATCCTGCGAGTGGTGGATTCAACCAGCAGGCCAGCACATAATGGTACTAATCCCCGGGCTGTGGAAGCACCATAGATTGCACTGAGGCAATTGTTCTTCATTCTTTGAAAAACTCTCCTTCTGTGACCAAAACAGGCACAGGACCATGCGGTGTGTGCCCGCGCACGCACACACTCTTTTTTCTTCTCTCTCTCTCTCTCTCTCACCCTGCACACCGTGCTTTGTGATCATCCATTTTCTCAGGCCTCATTGGGTTGGAGCTGCCTTTACTAGTTATGCCCTGAGAAACACGGATGGGATTTGGAATCAGAAGATATGGCTTCCTCCCTATCTCTTGGCTGTGTGATGCCTGCCAACAGCATGGCTAGGAAGATTAAATGAGGTACAGTGTGTGCAACTGCTTTGTAAAGCGCAAGGGGTGGCTAAGCAAATATGATACTTATCACTGCCAAATACAACAATAGATAAGCAAGTTCAATGGAGTTGGTCACGTTCCTACCAAGATAGGAAAAGATTGTCTATCCTGTCTGGTTTCTCTGGAAAATACAGCAAAGTCTGTGGCCAGCAAGTCGGTCCATGGTTCTATCCATTCACCATTATTTTGCTACAATGTAAGCTTCACGGGATCAGAATTCTGCTTGTTAGCACACTTTCTTCACTGATGTGCCCCTAAAGCCTAGGACAGTACCTTGTGCATATCAAACAGTCAAAATATGAAGTGTGTGGGTGAATGAATCTTTTTGATCATCTACTGGAAAGGACGTCAAGGGTAATGACTGTAAATATTTTCAAGTGGGCGAGGTACTCACACAAAAATATCAGCTGACAGCAGAATATTACATCACTCATCTTTAAGCGAAGGATACCAAGTTATTTTTAATGACAAAAACCACTGAAGCTCAGGGATGGTGCGTAAAATGATCCTAAAGCCAGGGCTACATTCTGTGGTAGCACAGCTGGAAAACGCTGTGCTAGGTTGCTCTGGAGGTGATACAGAACCCTCCCCTGATCCTGGGGGCAGATTCCAGAATGGAGCAAGAATGTGAATCTTATCCATAGCTTATATATATATTGAGCACCTATTTTGTCCTGGGTATATAGTCATATCATTCATCTCAGCCTCACCACAACCCTAAGCGACAGGAATCATAGTCCTCCTTTTTCCAGATGAGTAAACTGGGAATCAGAGAAGTTAGGTAGCTTACACATTGCCATGTGAGACTCCTATTAAGCGGCAGAAGTAGGATCTGAAACTGGTCTCTCCAAGTCCAAAATATACACTTTGCTTTTAAACATTAGATGGCATTGCCTTCCATTATCTGCGGGCTGGTCCAAAATGCTAATATGAGATACGTCCGGTTTTAGGTGAAGTTCTAAACCACTAGAGGGATATGGACACCATAAATTGAAAGGGAGCCACATGGATACAAACTATCTTGCTAACAGGAGCTCAAAATTTAATACAGCATACGGTATAGGTTGTTGTGGAAATACAAAGAAACTTGTTTGCTTTCCATAAATAATCCTACTTTCTGAGTACACAATCCAATGGTTACTACAGGTGAGCAGGGGTGACCAGTTACATTTCTCCAATGAATTAAACATTCTTCAGCCTCTTCCAGTCTGGCTACTCTCTTTCAAGCAATCATTGAGTCAATTCTAAGATCTATGGACACCTCCATCTCCCTTTATAAAATCATGTCTGGGGATTGGAGGAAGGGGTGTGACATAAGCGATAGTAGAGAGGCTTTGCAGCGGCGGTCGGGGGGAGGTCCCCAGTTTGAGTGCTATGCTCTGGATTCTGCTGATACGTGTATACAACCTGTGTGTTCCTTTCTTACTGAACTTTTTTTTTCCTCTTTCAAATATTGTGGATCCATATGAGATTTGGTTGCAACTCAGAGTTGAGACTTCAATGTGGGTGCTCAGTGCACATTTGCTGTGGCAATGGTCTCTGATCATTTTTCATCAGACATTGTACTGGATTGAATGATGCCCCCCCCAAAAATACATGTCCACCCTGAACCTCACAAGGTGACCTTATTTGGAGACAGTGTCTTCACAGATGTAATTCATTAAGAGGAAGGCATACCCGATTGGGGTGGACCCGCAATCCAATATGACTGATGCCCTCATAAAAAAGAGTAGAGAATACACGGAGACACAGACACACGAGGAGGAGAACACCGTGTGAACATGAAGGCAGAGATTGGAGTGAGGTGTCTACAAGCCAAGGAACACGAAGATTGCCATAAGCACCAGAAGCTGGAAGAGACAAGGAAGGATCCTCCCCTGGAGGATTCAGAGGTAGCATGGTCCTGCCAATACCTTGCTTTCAGATTTCTAGCCCCCAGAACTGTGAGAGAATACATTTCTGTTGTATTCAGTAATGGAGTTTGTGGTAATTTGTCACAGCAGCACCGAAAAACAAATACACCAACAGTAATAAAAGATGTTGAGCCCACACCTGCAATATATGTATCTTTGTAAATTTACAAATTATATACTGGAAACGCTGTATAAATATGGAATTCTCAGTATAAAACACACACACCAAAATTAGACTTTTAAAAGAAAGTAGTAAAAATGAATATGCATAGACTTGCTAATGTTTCCTTCCCATGCCTCAATGGCTCTTCTTGCCATCTCTGCATGTGCACACCTCATTTTGTAGAACAAGGCGCTCCAAGATCTCCTCACCCTGATTAGGGTGGCCATGGAGTGCTTGCCAGAAAACATTCAGCTGCCTTCTGGACCCTTCCATCAGGCTGGTGAGACATTCTCAATCTCTTCTAAAGCAAATGGGAGCTGAGGAAAGTTCAGGAGTGCAGACGTGGGTCCAGTCTCTCCAAATCCACTCTGATTGACGTGTCTTCGCACAGACTGCAACAAATCTTTCCTCTTATAACAGTCAGAACGGCCCCAGTGTGGACAGCACATGGCCCCCTCTATATCTGGCTTTCTCATCCATCTAATGCCTCCACCTGTAGGATTTTTCACAAGATTGTTTCAGGTCACATATAGCTAAATAATTTCAATCTCTGTCTCTGTCTCTGTCTCTGCCTCCTTCTCTCTCTCCATGTATTCCACCCTCTTTCTGTCTCACTTCCGGGGAGGGGGGAAGCATTGTGTTTTACCTCTTTTGTCTAATTGCCAGAGACTTAATTCTCCCGTATAATGTTACCCTTTTCCTCACGGGGATATCCTCTGGGGCCATCAGGGCTGTTGCAAGGCAAAACATTTATGGTAGAAGAATCAATAATACTCACATTTATTATTTCAGTATAGCATCCCCATTATACAGCTTTGCTTCTGGAAAGTACCCAATCCTGAAAGCAGCAGAGGGTGAAATCCTCACCCCCACCACCCCTGACCTCTGTCACCTGTACTGATATAACTTAGATGAGAAGCATCAAGGTGGGACTGCTCCTCTCTTGAATATAAAGCAAAAGGAGAGGCAGGGGGTGGGGGTGATCCTCACAGGTGAAGGTGATAGCTGATACCCTAGGCTCAAAATTCTACTGCTATTCCCTGGGGGACCTAGTAAGATCTGAATGGAGTGTTTCAAAGGGGCCTCTATTTCAAAGGGGGCCTCACCCCTCTATAAAGGGGCTGAGGGTTAGGCAGGCCTTTTTCTCCCAGAAGTGGGCAAAGGGACAACCCATCTAAGAACCTTTACCCTTGGGTAGGGGAGAACAACCTTTCCAAGGGATCCTGCCAGATCGACCACTCTCCTGGTGCACTAGTGGTAAGGAGAGAAAGTAACCCACTGCTCGAGTTCCCTAGACCGGTGTGTATGTTTTGGGGTCAAATATTGTTGGGGAGAGATGGCCTCTAATTGCCATGAACAGAATGTGGAGCATGTACCCCTTCCACAGTGACAATTAAAGTCTTTCTTTGTTTCTATTTACTTGCCCGTTTTTTCATTATAAAAATTTTATTCATGAAACATATTAAATTTTGAAAATGGAAAAAAGAAGAAGAGAGTCACCCAAAAGCTGCCCAGGCTCAACCCTGTGGCTCAAGGATCAAGAGAACCATGACTGCCTTTATCTTCCAGCCAGATTTGTGAACCGGGACCCGTTTGTTTCCCCAGTCCTGGCAAGAAGTGAGCAGGTTATATTTTCTTGAAAAAAGAAATGGCCCAGAAACAATGAGGGGAAAGTGGAATCTATCAAAAGACTCTAAGAGACACTGAAAATTACATGCAATGTGTGGAACTTTTCGGATCTTAATGGGGTCACATGAACTGGAAAAAATCTTTCATGAGACAATTGGGAAAATGGAAAAGGTACTGGAGAGTAGATGATGTTCGGTCAGTCTTAGTCTTTTCTAGGGTATGATATTGTATCCTGCTTATGTTAAAACAGGCCCTTACCTATTAAAGTCTATTTCTGGATGAAAAGATTTGATGTCTATACTTGGCTTCTCTGTACTCGGAAAAGAAAAATTAAAAGTATGATGGAGGATAGATGAAACAAGGATTGAAGAAAGTTAATGATTGTTGAAGTTGATGGCTCTTGAAACTAATGGGTACATGGAGTGCATTCTAACATGCTTTCTGCTTTTATGTGTTTGAAGTTTTCATAATAAAAAGTTAAAAATGACTTGCTTGCATTAGTGAGGGTAATGTGGGGGCAAGAGATTAGGAAGAAGAAAGAGTCATGTTCATGGAAACAATAGCAAGAGAAATATGAAAAATACCTGTGAACTACATATTCATAGACCTCATGCCAATTGTAGATTCTGACAGAAAGAAGCCACCCTTGAACAAATGGTTCAGAAAATGGCTCTGCAACATGAAACAGTGTTTATTTTCCCAGAGAAAGAACATGGATGGAAGGCGTTGTCTTTTGGATTTCTTAATCAATCATAATTTACTTTTAAAAGGCACCGCTTTGCTGTTGTTGTTGAAGAACGAATGTACAAATTATTTATAAAATAACATGGACCCTTGGTAAGAATGTTGAAGGCGTCCTGCTTGAGATTTTCTTACCTATAGGAAACCAGGTGACAGAAGGTATGAACTGTCTCATATGTGAGCTTGGTAGAGAAAGTAATTGAGATCCAGAGAGACTTAGGAGTCAGAAGCATGGGCTCATGTCTTTACCAAAGTCAGCGCCATTTTCAAGACAATAGCAATATAACAAAGGAATCTTGCACTATTTAGAAACTTCTGTTTAGGGGATCCTCTGTCTCTGGGGATCCATTACACCGGGGCAGGAGGTGGCAATCTTACCAGAGTGCCCCACCAAATATCACACCCCTGTTCACTGCTGCACTAATGGTAAGGTACAGAGTGCTAAGTGAGAAAAGTTCAGAAAAGTGTGTGATTTTGTGTGTGTTTGGGGGGGGGCATGCAGTAGTGTTTGTGCAAGTGTGTGTGAGTGTGTGTGTGTGTGTAAAGGCAAATCTTGTGGAGACAGGATGGCCTCTTACTGGAAAGGGGAGATGAGAAGTTGTCCCATTATACATTAACTACATTTTAAAACCAAATGTAGAGGAAAGTGATCTGAAAGAGGTTTTATCCTTACTTTTTAATTGTTTTTGTCTTTTATAAAACACACCACATTAGCACATTATAATGATTTTTGGAAACAAAGAAACACAAAAGTCACCTATTATCTCACCATCACAAATTCCCACCGTACGCATTGCAACATATGCAATTCCCCTCTTCTATGTATATTTTAGGTGGCTAAGATAATACCATAAATAGGTTTTATGTCTTGTATATCTTTTTACTTGACTTCATCTTGATTTGTGAACGTAGGCATGTGAGTCCTCATGAAGATATAAAAATTCAATCACATTTGCCCACACATTGAACAAATTGCAGTTTTCATAATGATACAATTAGATGTAATCAGAGCTGGCCCTGAAAATCGAGAGCATTTGATCTCCACAGGCCTGATTGGCTCTAACGGCAGATGGAAGGAGCCTCAAGTCTCTCAATCACTGTCAAACTGTGAGGTGGGGCCTGACAGGAGCAGTGGAGGAAAAGGTGGTTTAAGGTCGTCACCCAACACAGGAGTCATTTGCCCTTTCTACCATGCAGCTCACACAAAGTGGATCAACCACTGCTCCTGGGCACACAAACTGGTTTCTAAAAAAACAGAGCTGCAGTAGGGCAAATCCCAGTGGAGAATCAGGAAAGCAACTGAGAGCTGAAGAGAATCTACCCTGGTGTCCAGAACGCCTTCCACCCCTAAAAGAGGGCCGGCAGAGGAAAGAAACCTGGAGAGCACACACAAATGAGGATGGTATTCACAATAACTTACAAAGGGTATGGTAATATCAATCAGTACATAAATCAGCATATCAATGAAATATTGAAACGGGTTCTTTATATCCCCTCAATAAGTGATTTCTGACAAAACTATGTAACACAGGATTAAATTTGTAGCTTAACAGCTGATTTCTCTTAAAATGCTTATACATTGCTTGATAGAATTTCCAA